>NW_005843101.1:280960-299866 GCF_000455745.1 Alligator sinensis | reverse complement strand
CAGTCTGCTTCTGACGCCAATGTCCACATCATTAATGAAGATGTTGAATAATATAGGCCCAAGGACAGAGCCTTGAGGGACCCCACTGGTCACAGCGCACCACGATGATTGACTTCTGTCAACCGCCACCCCCTGGGTCCGACCACGGAGCCAATTCCCCAGCCAGCGGACTGTGATGAAGCTGAGGCCGCAGTTGGCCAGTTTTGCTAAGAGGTAATCATGGGATACCAGATCAAAGGCTTTTTTAAAGTCAAGATATACAACATCAATCTCTTCCCCCTTGTCCAGGTGATAGGTCACTTGATCAAAAAAAGGAAATAAAATTGGTCAAGCAAGACCTACCCGCAACAAACCCGTGCTGGCTATCCCTCAGGATTTTACCATCAGCCAGTCTGTTGAGAATGGTCTCTTCGATAATCTTTTCTAGGATCTTCCCCAGGATAGAGGTCAGGCTGATGGGCCTGTAGTTTGCCAGATGCGCTTTCCTCCCTTTCTTGAAGATAGGCACCACATTGTCCTTCTTCCAATCATCAGGCACTTCATCAGAGCACCAAAAGTTCTCAAAGATCCATGCCAGGGGCTAAGCTATGCTGCTTGCCAGCTCCTTGAGTACTCTGAGGTGTAAGCTGTCAGGGCCAGCTGACTTGAAGGTATCCAGCCTCTCAAGATGTTCCTTCACAAAGTCAGCATTGATGGAGGGCAAGGAATCCCCCTCACCCAGGCCTTCCCATCCCATAATGGGCAGGGGCGTCCCATGGGATTGGTGAAAAACCGACGCAAAGTACCCATTTAGCAAATTAGCTTTTTCCTGGGCATCGGTTGTCAGTTGTCCCATCTGGTTTAGCAGGGGTCCAATGTTGCCCTTGCTTTTCCTCCAGCTCCCCACATATCTAAAAAAGGACTTTTTATTGTCCTTGATATTTGTAGCCAGTTGGAGTTCAGTCGCAGCCTTGGCTTTCCTGGTTTGCTCCCTGCAGGTCCAGACCAGTGCAGAATATTCCTCCTTGGAGGTGGATCCCATTCTCCATCCTTTGTAGGCCTTTCTTTTTACACGCAGCGGGTCTGCTAGTTCCCTGCAGAGCTAGGGGTCAGCTGTGCCCTTTTGCTGCCTTTCCTCCAAGATGGGATAGACTTTGCTTGTTCATCCAGGATCACTCCCTTGAAGAGCAACCACTTGTCCTGAACTCCCCTCCCCTTTGGGTTGTGGTCCCTTAGGGCCTCACTGACAAGCTTCCTGAGCTTATCAAAGTCAGCTTTCCTGAAGTCGAGCACTTCTGTATTGCTGACTGACTTGCCAGCTTTATGAAGGATGGTGAAGGTGATCAGTTCATGGTCACTGTCACCCAGCTTTCCCTTTGATTGTTAGGTCACTGATAAGGTCGTCCCCCATTGCCAGTACCAGGCTGAGCAGCACTTTGCCTCTCATTGGCCCATAGACTTCTTGCATCAGATAGAGCTCATCCACACACGAGAAAGCTTTGCGACCGTTCGGATTTGCCTGAGCACTCTTCCCATGAGATGTCCGGGTAGTTGAAGTCTCCCATGACAACCATGGACCAGGAGCATGCAGCCTCGGCCAGTTCCCTGAACTCCGGTGAACTCCTTGTCAAGCTCTTGATTCTGGGTCAGAGGTCTGTAGTAGATGCCCACCATTGTGTCCCCTGTACTGTGTTCCCCACAGATTTTAACCCAGAGGGTCTCTAGTCGTCCACCCTGGGCGCCAATGTCAGCTTGCAGGGATGCGTAGCTTTCCTTGTCATACAGAGCTACACCCCTGCCCCTTTTATCCACTCAATCTCTCCTGTACAGGGTATAGCCATCTATACCTGTGGCCCAGTCATGGGTGGAGTCCCACCAGGTCTCTATTATCCCTACGACATCGTAATTATTTTTGTTGAGCAGGAGGACAAGTTCCTCCTGTTTATTCCCCAAGGTCCTGGCATTTGTGTACAGGCAGGCAAGTGTCCCTTTGGGGGCCCTTGCCTTGCCCACAGATCATTCCAGGGCTGGGTTAGGGGTGGGCTCCTTAGAGTGTCTTGGCCTGCTGGTTTTGCAAGGGCTACTCAGCAGGCCAGCAGTGACAGTAGTCCCCCCATCCCCCAGCAGGCTTAGTTTAAAGTCAGCCAGTCTGGCTGAGAAGAGCCTCCTCCCCTGCAGAGAGAGGTGGAGGCCATCCCTTCCCAGCAGCTCACTGCCTCTCTCTCCAAAGAGTGGACTGTGGTCATGGAAACCGAAGCCTTCCCGATGACACCAGAGCTGCAGTCTTGGGTTCACTACCTCAATCCTCCTCTCCCTCCTCAGCCCGTAGCCCGAGACTGGGAGGATCCAAGAGAATACCACCTGTGCCCCCAACCCCTTAAGCCCCGCTCCCAAATCCCTGCAGTACTTCATGGCCTGGCTGGGATTGCTCCAAGCCATGTCATTCATGCCCACATGGATAAGGAGCATAAGGTAGTGGTCAGTGGGCCAGAGGAGCTCAGAGATCTTCTCCACAAGGTTTCAAATACAGGATCCCAGGAAGCAGCAGACTTCCTTCCCGAGCTTAGGGGTCGGGGTGGTAGATTGCCCCCTCTGTCCCCCTCAGGATGGAGTCTCCCACAACAAGCACTTTGCGTTTTGTCTTAGGGAGACCAGGGGCAGTAGCCACAGTTGAGCCTGTGTTGCCTGCGGGAGCTGGCAGCTTAGCAGGCTCTGCTGGGGCTTCAAGAGGTTCATACCTGTTGCAAAGCTCCAGCGGGGCAGGGACCTTGGTGCAGTGGGCCTTGGGGCCCTTGACCACCTTGGTCCTACCCCTTGGCTAGACAAAATGGGAGGTCCCTGAGTCTACCCTCCACCTCCAGGGGGAGAAGGGCCTGGCTGTAAGAGTCGATCTCCCGCTCACCTGATGGCACAGTCTCTGGACTGCGGCCTGGAGCTCCTCCAGCTGGTGCACGAGAGACCTCAAAAGGGAGCAGACCTCACAAGGGGAGGTAGCCATGCTCCCAGACCCCAGAGCCCCAAAAAGTGACCGGCAGCCCCCATAGCCAAGAGCCAGAGGCTCCATCTGTGTAGAGCCTAGAACTATGGGCTGCATCTGGGTAAAGACCTCTCAGGAACCAGCGAGGGCATCCACAGACCCCAAGGGGACCCTCGGGTTGTGGCGCATGCCCATCCACATGGTGCCACTGGAAGGCTGGCTGCAGCTGGAACTGCCTTCCCTAGGGCGCATTGGCAGGGCCTCGGGCCTTCCTGCACAAACTCCACACTAACTCACGTGCCAGGCAGACAAGCATGCCTGTTTACGTGGCCTGTTTGCGAGGCTTCATTCACATGTCTTCCTGTGGAGCTGGGCAAAGTGGGAGCCAGGGCAAGGCAAGACCCTCCTCAGCTTCAAATCAGCTGCCTCCCCACAGCTCAGCTGAGCTGAGCTATTCCCCTCCTACCACGGGCCCTTCTTACCTCCAGCTGTGCTGGGGGTCGGTGGGGATGCTTCGCGACTGTTGGGGGTCACTGGGGGGCTTTGGGGTATGAGGGTGTGATGGGCTTTCACCCATGCATCTCGCACTGCTCCCTAAGCCCAACCTTGCACTTGCCTGCATTGAACTCCATCCTATTTTCATCTACCCACCTCTGTAATTTGTCTAGATCTAGTCGGATTCTGTCCCTCCCTTCCAGTGTGCCCACTTCTCCCCACATCTTAGAGCCAGGTCAGAGCAGCCCTGGCTGGCAGGGGGCCCAAGGATTTCAGCCTGTCTGCCCGGGGCTGCTCCCCCGACCTCAACATGTTGTGGAGGGGCTGGCTAGGGCACGAGGGTGCTTCAGTGCAGGGCTAGCTAGGAAGCAGCCCCTGCACTGAAGCACCCTCATGCCCCAGCCAGCTGGAGCACAGTTTACATGTACACTGCTGTAGAGTAAAAAAAAAAAAAAAAAACTCTGCAGCATGGTAGTACTTGCATTTACAAGTACTACCCTGCTGTGGAGTTAATTAGTTTACTCCAGCCTAATAGGGGTGCATGTGTAGACACGCAACATTTACTGCAGAACTAATTAGCCAACTCCACTGTAAACATCTCATGTAGATGCACCCAGGAAGGATGAGGGGCTAATTTGTGGTATGCCCACCGAAAAGGTTGGCCCCTACTGTGGCAGATGGACCTAATGGGCTGCACATATTGAAACTGTACAAAATATTTGTGATAAATTGTGCAAAAAATGTGTTGGGGACAATTGTTTACCAACTTGAAACACAAACCTGTTTTTTCCTCAGGAGCACCAAGGGGCATAAACATCTGAAACGAACGGTGTGGGGGAGGACAGGTCAGTGTTGTGGGGACAATGTTGAGCTTTGCTTATCATCACAGATGCAAGGAATTTTGCAATGAAATCTCTCAGATAAATAAGCAAGTCAGCCAGCCATCCTGCCTGAAGTAAATACTGGTGGTTTTAACTGGATATCCCTTTCCCCTTAAACTCTGTATCTCTTGGAGCTGAAAGTAAAATTTGGAGTCAGGGAAGAGGGACTCAAGCACATATAGAAAGAAGCCAAATTATACTTTCATATACAGCTCTGAAAAGAAACCAGAGTTCTACATAGCTCTAACAGATATACAGGTACCCTATTTGCACATATATCATGAAAAAGAGATGATTTCTCAAGAGAGAAAATGTAAACTACATTGACTGTAAATAACTAACCACTTTGGTATTTTTATGTTATATGCAAGGCTATTCAATTAGTGCCGGATTGCCAGAGAATCCCCTAGAAAAGAGAATGAGCAAAGGATTAAAATTCAGAAGGTTCTTAGCTACATTAACCCTCTTTCATGGGTCATATCATATCAGCAGAATGAAGATAATGCTCAGCTCACTTTCAGGGGTGTCTGGTGAGGCTTTATTAATTAATATGTGTAAAACTTCAAATATACAGTGCATACTGCTGTTAGGAAAATGATAATTTAGTGTGCCGACTAATGGACCCTGTTAAAGAACAGCAACAGTATCTTCTAAGTAGACACATCAAAACACTTACTGTCTCTAGTCCACCAAGATGGAAAAAAAGTTTTCTGTTTGTTTGTCATTGCCCTTGGAGTAGTTTTTTGTGTGATGCCCCACTTGTTCTTCAGAGATGTTAATGGAGTTTTCTATTGACATGCAGTACCCAGTAAGAGGTAGGCACTCTTGGTGTCACAATTAATTGTCTTCACTGGTTGCATGAATCAATAGGGAGAAAACAGCCTCTTAAGATAGACATATTGTTGTGGGTTTTGTTATTCTTTCATCATCTATTATTGCTTCAGAGCAATCCATGTAGAAAGCATTCAGGATATCTGGATTCTGGATTTGCCTTGCATTTTAAGAAACGTGTTCATAAGCCATCAAAAGGTTATCGCACCAATTATACGGTAAATGTGGAAGGAATAATGAGAATCACTCCTAGGAAGACTGAAATCAATGAGAGGATAACTAATTCTGAGAAACTATGGCAAAGCACATAAGCTCATGACCAAATGCAAAGTGCATCTCCTGTACAATCCTCAGACATTCTAATGAGTGAAGTTGTCTGTGTTTTTAGTTCATTTCTTACTACACTTTAAAATAATAAACCTCTATGAATATAAAATACGTGTATATGCTTTATATATACACACAAGTTCAATATGAGAAAGGGTCAGGAAAAAGATGAGGCACAAAACATGTGTTTCTTCTGGATTATATAAATATTTTGCTGTTGATTTTTTTCTTTCCTTTTCCACTTGCTGGCATAAACATTGAAAAATACAGTGGCTAGAGGAAAGCAAGTGTAACAAGCAAGCATGCAGAAATAGTCCACTCAGGTAAATGACTGTCAAAACAGGGTGCTCTGTTAGACAGGCATTCTCAGACTTTTTCATAGCATCAACCACATCTTAAAAGTGAGATTAGCTTTTTTTTGGATCACCTTCTTACCAGTCAGAGGTCACAGCACTTAGTTTCCAGCTTAGCTAAAGTGCTAATGACAATTGGCAGATAGCACAATAATGATGATAGAGAGGCTGCTACTTATCTAGTGCTATCACTTCCGGAGAATAAATGGCATATAAAAGGCATCAGACAGTCTTATTTGACTTTCACAATTGAGTCTTTTCATGGCACAGAAATAAACCTCAACCCTCACACACTATGTTTGTCCATATCATTGAATGCAATGCAGCTGGATGTTTGTATGTTGGCTATTTGTTTGTTTTGTCCAACTCTTTCCTTTGTACCTGACATACAGACAAAAAGAATGAGTAACTATATAAATGCTGCATGAGACAGGGTCTCTCTTATGAAAAGGAAAAGAAAAAAATCCAGTTGCATGGTTATAAGAAGTATTAATGCCACAGAAATTAAACAAATCTAATTAGCACATGCTTCTATTTACTTTTAAGTCTGTATCTAAATGCTGCACATTGCAATTAAAAGTGTCTCTAGACTAATACTTATCAATATTTATTGTTTGTACTACAACTTTGCTGATTGGCCCAAATGAGATACAGTCTGTGCTAGGGACTGTACAAACATATTGCAATTGTTTGGACTAAGGAACTGTCTAGTACCCAACAAATAGATAAGTGGTAGGAGGGGAAAGAGAAGCATGGGAAGGTTAAGTGTCTTGCCAAAGGTCACACATCATGTAAGAACTAGGAAGATAAACAGGATTGTCCAAATATAAATTAATTTATGGCACATACCAACAATGTATTGGAAACACTGTTATACTACATGTTATTTTCCTCATCATCTCAATTTAAGTAACAAGCATATTGTAGAAATAGCAGTAAAATGTTATCCATTCATTGCTGCCATTGGAGATGTAGGAAAGGAGCCAACAATAATAACCATAACCAGGACTTGGTTATCAGAACGGTGAGTGCTTTCAGTAAGCAGGAGAGAGAAAACAAAGAGAGCTTGTTTACACAAGAAAAGAATAGTGCAAGGAAGCAAGGACAATACACTGTTCTACACATACTGCAGCCTCAAACAGATGTAATATAACTACCTCCAAACACTGATGGGCACCTATCAATAGCCACACCTGAGAGAGAGAGAGATCAGCTCATCTTATCCATGTGTGTACATGACCACACAAAGATAGTTCCATTACAACAGTTGTAAATGTAGCACAAATGGAGTCAGTTTACAAATTTGTAATGGCTTACATTACACATCTGTAATGGCTCCTACATTCAAATTAATTTAATTGATCAAAGAAATTATTTCGATTTTCAACCAGCCTTATAATTGAGGATTTTTTTCCATGAAAGGAGCAATAAAAAGACCTGAGCAAATTCAGAATTTCTATCCCATGGGACAACCAATATTATAACATGTGATTTTTGTCCTGGAATAAGACAAAACATGACATTTTCGCTGGAATGGCCCTTTTGAAAAAATAACTATTTTCAATTAAAACAAAACATTTTGAAATTTCCAACTCTGAAATATTTCATTTCATTCCATTAAAATTTCCCATATAGTATCATTTCAAAAGAAACCACATTTTTCTGTTTCACTATACCTTATGAGGGTCGTAGTTCAGGTCCATGACTGGACTATACCTCGAACAAGGCACACAAAAAAAAAAAAATCACACAACTCATGAGCCATCACACAGTTCAGGCAAACTGAAATTAGTGCTTTCCCTTATGTGAACGTAGTCTTCCAAGGAACCTGGCTCACAGGAGAGAGTGGGGGTTAGACCTACCACTTCTATCTTATTCAAAATGAAATATTTTGGGCAAGCTTGAAAATTAAAATTTTCCTATTCGGATCAAATTAATCCAAAATAAATTGTTTCCTTTCAATTTTCTTGACAGAAAATGAAAAATTGTCACAAACCAAAACTTTTGGTGGGGCAATTTCGATTCTACAGAACCTGAATATTCAGCCAGAGAATTCCTGATCAGCTGTAATGCTGAATGTGTTCCTTTATTCCTTTGTTGTTCATTATCCAGGCAGTAGTAAATGTTAATCACTGATCTTAGCCAAAAGGCCGAGGAAGAACAAAGACATCTGGATCCTTCCCTAAAATTTCTGCAAGCAAAAAGGATCCTTAATTCCCTACAGGAAATAGTTGGATAGGTATCACATTGATAGTTACCATTAACTATTTACAGTGAAGCAGCACACAAAAGCCACATCATACTTTGGCATTCTATTCATCTAAGTACATTAGAAATGCAAAGAAGAAGTCTCTGCTCCAGCAAGCTTAGGATATTACTGGAGACAATATGCCACAAGTGAATACCGTATTTACTTGATTAGAAGATGGGGATTTTCTCCCCATTTAAAAAACCCTTGCCTTACAATCAAACACAAAACAGTGTGGCGGGCAGGCAGCTGCTGCAGCTCTGGCCCCAACCTGGAGCTGGAGCGGGAACTGCCACCTGCCCCACCCCCACGTCCTCTGCATACCCTGCCACTCCTCCCCTGTAGCCCCCAGTTCCCACCACCACCTCTCTCTCCCGCTCTGATGCACTGCTCCTTACCTTTGCTTCATGCTGGAAGGCTCCATCCCTGCTGCAGCCCAGGGTATGAATCCACCCCAGCCTTGTAGCAGCAGTGTGGACCTGGCACTGCTGTTCAAGCCCAGCCCTGCAGCAAAAGCACCAGCTCCCCACTGCTGCTGCTATGGGGCCAGGCTAGGTTCCATTATAATAAATGTTCTGTGTATAGAATCTAATTACTGGGGACTCATCTTACATTCAAGTTCATCTTGTATTTCAGTAAATAAGGTACTTAAAACATGGAAACAGAAGAAAATGCAAGTAAGAGTAATAGAAGCACATGGTTAAATAGGGTAGCTATACACATATCTTGATAAGAACACTGAAAAAATATTAGAATTTTTTGCCCATAGTCAGTCACCTGCTTTCTGGGAGGCATCACAGCAGGAGACAGCCTTTAAGGATTTGAAGGAGGAGAGGTAATGAGGAAGGGGCACAATGGGAGAAAGCACTGTTGGAAATACAAGTTCTTGGCTGAAGTTGGAACCACTGGGCATCATGCAGGCGATATGTGCATAAGAGACAAAACCAGATGAATACAGACTGGAAGAGTGACAAAGAGACATTAAGGAGAGGACAAAAAACCTGAATTTAATGCAATAAAACATGGGGATTCAGTGAAAGGATTAAAAAATAAGGTAATATTCTCATAGCAATAAAAAAGGAAGATGATCTGAGCAGATACACAATGGGCGTGTTTACATGTTCATTAGTACGCAGTGGTTACTGCATATTTAACTTAGTACTTGTATAATCAAGTACTAAATAAATGCACAGTAACCAGAGTTACTGTGCAGTAGCACCAGCGAATGCCTTTTAAGTGATGCTACTGCACAGTAGCCTAATAATACTGCGCAGCAGCATATTAGCACTGTTTGTACTGTGATGCACTACTGCACAGTATTATTAGGCTGTTACCATCTCATGAAGATGTGCCCACTGGCTGTTCCTACACATGTGCTTTACTGCAGAATAGGCAAATTAGCTGCAGAGTAAAGTGTTACCATCTACACATGCATTGGTATTAACCCACAGTAAACTAATTTACATCACAATAAAATAGTACTGTTGGAGACAGTACTATCTTACGGGGTAATTTAATGCAATTAACTACACACGTAGATGCTAACCAAAGGTGTAAATGACACCCAGTCAGCCCAGCCGGCAAGGGGCCAGACTCCTGCCTGCTGTATAGCCACATAGCTCTGCACTTTCAGCACCCCCATGCCCCAGAGCTAGCCTCTCCACCAGCAGACACCACCACCCAGAGCCCGAGGCTGGGCAGCCCTGGCATAATAAACTGCTCTGTCTTGGCTCAAATTGCTGCTGTCCCAAGCGCACATGTAGATACTGTACCCAGAAGTACTTTACTCTGGCTCAAACTGCTCCAGAGTTTATTGCTTCAAATTATATGTATGGGTTTGCTGGAAATGATATGTACTAGGGATTCCAGAGAACTAGATGTTAAATTATTCAAATTTAACCCTGACAGCTGCCCCACCAGGCACCAAGCTCCCGACATTTCAAAAAACAAAAAAACCCTGCACTCACCAGCAGTAGCAGCAGCCGTCAGGGTCACTGGGGACTCCTGGCTGGTAAGTAGGGGGTGGGGATGGAGGAGGGGGGAGGGGACCATGGGGGGGACCCCCCACCCAACACCATCCCCTACCTGCCTCCCTGAGCCCCCACCATTGCTGCCCCGCCCAACCTCAGCATCCCAGCAATAAAAAGAAATAAAGCCCTGCACTCACCGCCAGTAGCAGCTGCCATCGGGGTCACTGGGGGCTCATGGCAGAGCCCCCCACAGAGCATCGGGGGCAGTGGGGACCAGCCCCAGCCACCTGGCACCTGCACTGCTACTGCCCCGTCATGTAGGTGTGGCCCGGGTCGGCAGGGCACCACATAGCTCCAGGTGCTGTCAGGAAGCTGTGGCTGCTGTGGCGGTCACCCAGGGCCTGGCACCATGCAGCCCAATTGGTCCCAGCTGCCTGACAGCACAATGGGGCAGTGGCAGTGTGGGTGCGAGAACCCCCACTGCCCTGTGATGGGCAGGGGGGCTCTGCCAGGAGGCCCCAGTGATCCCAAGGGCAGCTGCTACTTCTGGGTGAGTGCAGGGCATTTTGGGTTTTTTTGCCAGGATGCTGGGGTCAGGCAGGACAGGTGGGGGAATGCAGCCGGGTGAGGCAGCAATCAAGGGGGGCTCGGGGAGTGGGCAGGGGATGAGGATGGGTAGGGGTCCCCCCATGGTCCCTCCCCACTCCCTCCCCCCTATTTACTGGCACAGAGCCTGGGTCCAGCTCCCTGCAGCTGGCGTACTGACTGCCCTCCACGGGAAGGCAGCATGCTTCAGCACTAGGGCAAGGGCCGGCCATAGAGATGTTCTTGCTGGCTACAAGAGCATCTCTGTGCAGGACCTGAGCCTCCAGTTGCCTCCTTGCCCTGCCCTGCTTTTTTCCTCTGGGGTATTTTTTGACCCCTGGATATCAGTTTTTTGTTCCTGCACATGCGTCTTGCAGCATGCACCCAGGGGGTCTACCTACATGTGCAATTAATGCTATTTGGCAGTAAATTTACTGCACAGTGCACTAATTTACTGTACAATAAGTGCCTGCATGTGTAGACAGTGACACTTTACTGTGCAATAGATTAGTCTACTGCACAGTACAGCATCTCGTGTAGACACAGCCAGTATGGATATATACAGCAAGAGAGGGAGTCAGAGTGATTCTTATTAGGTAATCAGCTTGCATGACAGGGAAGCTGTGAGATTTACTTTGAACAACTTCTTAAATTTCAAACTTGAGCTTTAGGGAGAGTGCAGCTTTCCTTATTCTAATAAAATATTTTACTAAGTATTAGGAAAATGTGCTGATCCCTGTTTCCAAAATTACCCCTAAATTATTATTTCATGGAAACATATTAAATTCCATACAAATACCTGGAAAATAAGTGTTGAAGCCTTGGAATGCAGCAATGCTTCCCTTACTCAAATCAGGTTATATCGTTATTTGCACTTGACATCCCTATTTCTAGGGAGTAAAGCACCTTATAAGTACAAGGAGCATGGCAGAGCAAGGTCTTTCATAGAAATCATAGAAAAGGAGGGTTGAAAGTGTTCTCCAAGGGGTCATCTAGTCCAACCACTTGCCTGAGGCAGGATCATTCCTATCCAAAGAGCCATGTACAAATCCATTGTCTAACCTATTAGCAAAACTACACAGTCAACCCTGACAAAATCACAAGATATTACACCCTAACTTGCCATAGGTAAAGCAGGAGGGCCATGGCAGCCAATGTCCTGCTTCTTTAAAATGTAGTTAATATATGCTCAAGAGATCTTAGGAGGAGGAGATCCCACTACAGAGGAAGGCAAAAACCCCCACAGTCCATAACAATCTGATTATGGAATAAAATTCCTTCCTGACCCCAAACATGGCAATCAGTCTGACCCTGAGCTGGAGAACAAGACCCTCTAGCCAGAAATCTCTGGGGTTTCAGTCTCAGCAGAAACACTAGCACATCCCAGTCAAAATCCCCAGCCTTGGCTGCAGCCCACACCCATGCTTCTGAGGAAGGTGAAAAAAAGACCCTGAAGCATGTAGCAGCAGAAGGGGAAATAATTCCTTCCCAGCCCTATGTAACAGCTAGCAATGCCCAGAAGCATAGGATATACCCATAGAAGAACACAGGCATTGCGATTCCTAGATCATCCCTGACCAATGCGTATCCAACCTCTTTTCGGACACCTCCAATGATGAAGATTCCACAGGTTCCCCGGGCTGTCCATTCCACTGTCTAACAGTGAAGAAGTTTTTTCTACTATCCAATCTAAACCTACTTTGCTGCAGCTTCAAACCATTGGTCCTGGTCCTACTCTCTGCAGCAAGGGAGAAAAGGTGTTTTCCATCTTCTTTATGCGAGCCCATCAGATATTTGAAAACTGCTGTCACGTCCCCTCATAAGCACCTTTTCCACAAACTGAACATGCCTATTTCCTTCAATCTCTCCTTATATGACTTGCATTCCAAGACCCTTTTAATTTTTGTCACTGCCTCTGGACCCTAACTTCTCCACATCCTTTTTTAAAACTGGAAGCCCATAACTGTACACAGTCCTCTAGATGAGGTTGTGACAGGCTCCCACCCTACTCACTGCAGCGCTGGCATCCACGTGGCCAGTCTGCAGGTTTGCAGCCAGTACCATGCAAACAGGAAGAGCTCTGCCAGCTGATCCAGGGCCAGAAGGCTCAAGGCTTAAAGGAAGCCTAGATGCAGAAACCAGGGGAGAAGATATGGGAGTACCAATAGCAGAGCCAGACACTCTCCCTGTTGCTAGATGGGACCCGATGCATCTTCCCAGAGCCAGCATGCCCAAAGGGGTAGCACATGCATGTCCTGCCACTGAAGCATCTGAGAACTAGGATGTGTACTTTGTTGCTGGCAGGAAGCCAGTTGGTCTCCCCATGGCTAATTTCCCCAGGAAAAACCTGAAAGCCACAATCACCGATGGGGCACCAGGGACCTGACCAACTGCCAGCTTGATTACTGAAAATGTTAGACTGAGTAGCCCAGACCCAATGCCACTCTCCAGCACTCAGTGAGCATTATAGGTGAGGAGAACCCAGCACAAGCCTGCTTGGCATCACACATCCCAGCTGAGCATCCACAGAACCAGAGCATCTGCGGGGGATTGGGGAACCGCGAGCTTCATATAGGCATGGTGCAGCATGGCTTGCAGCATTACTGTACCTGGCTGGGCAGAATGGGGACCAGAAAACCAGCCCCACAAAGAGCATCACTAACCTAAGAGTCTGAGAGAAGGGTGCACCATGCACCAAGACACCCACCCACTTAAGGAAAGTACTTGGCACCGGGGCATTTTTGCCCTTCCCATCACACCATCTGAGTTAAGTTGAATTTTCCATTACATTTTAATTTTTGAAGCATACAGGACTACACCCAGGCCTCCTACAGCCGTCATTGTCACTGGGCCTTAGCGCAGGAGGGGAGGGCCCCGTCACCACATCTGAGCATCATCCAGGCTGATCCTAAACACCCAAGCAGAAAGAGGTGTAGGGGACAAGGATCCCCACAGAAGACATACTACTAAAGTCATCCTGAGTCCTATGGAAATGACTGAACACCACCTCCAGGGGTAAAACCCAGAATAAACAAGAAGTCATAGTGGATGAATAGACCCAGGTGTGATATGGCTCAGGAGGCAGGGCACGCCATTGGCTAGTACAGTAGTCATGAATCTGGCACAGAGGCCTAACCAGTGCTGAGTAAAGAGGCACAATCACCTCCCATGTCTGGCACCTAATGCTCCTATTGATGCATCCCAAAGTTGTATTTGCCTTTGTGCAGCCACATCACACTGCAGACCCATATTGAGTCTGTGATCCACCAAGCCTCTCAGATCCTTCTCTGTAGTGCTGCCATCCAGTCAGGTATCACCCATTTTGTATTTGTGTTTTTGATTATTCTTCTCAAGATATATCACCTTGCATCTTTCAACATAGAACTTCATCCTGCTAGCTCCAGCCCAGCTTTCCAGACTGTAAAGAACAGCAGGGGGCAAAATAGTCTGTGGGCCACATCTGGTCTGCCAGGCAATTTCCTTCAGCCCACAAGTGCTCACCAATTAATTATACAGCACCCAGCCCGCACACTTTGCTCCCACCCTCCTGCATGGGAGGGCCCCGGCCCCAGCCAGCACACACAGCTTCTGGGAGGGGCCAATGCTCCCAATGCTGCAACCACTAGGAGGACCTGCTCAGCTTCCCCGGCCTCCAGTGGCTCCTCCTTGTGTCCCTGCTGCAGTTTCATAGTTTCAGGGTCGGAAGGGACCTAATAGATCTTCTAGCCCGACCCCCCGCCAGGGCGGGAGAACAACCCAAAAACACAAACAAAACCACTCACCCTAAAAACAAAAACGGGACTCAAATGAGTCCAGCCAGGTAAGTATCCAGCCTCTTCTTAAAGATCCCCAGGGTAGGGGCCAGCACCACCTCCCTTGGAAGTTGGTTCCCGCTCCTAGCCGCCCTGACTGTGAAGTAGTTTTTTCGGATGTCCAATCTGTACCTCCTCTCCATCAACTTGTGCCCATTACTCCTTGTTATGCCAGCAGGGGCTAGGGGAAACAGCGTCTCCCCCAAACCCTTCTGGTTCCCCCTAGTGAGTTTATAGACGGTCACCAGGTCCCCCCTCAGCCTTCTCTTGTGGAGGCTGAATAGGTTCAAGTCCCGCAGTCTCTCACTGTAGGGTCTGCCCTGTTGTCCCCGGATCATGCGGGTGGCCCTCCTCTGGACCCTCTCCATGTTGTCCACAGCCCTCCTGAAATGGGGCGCACAGAACTGGACACAATACTCCAGCTGCGGCCTGACCAGCGGCGCATAGAGGGGGAGGATCACCTCCCTGGCTCTACTCGAGATGCAGTGCTCACTCCAGGCTGCAGGTAGGAAAGCTGCAGCTTGGCAGGAGTATGGAGCATAGGGGCCAGAGCTGGCAGGAACCCAGCACCCACACCCAGCAGGGTGGCAGGAGCATAGAGCTTGGGTGGGCAGGGTGTGGGTCTAGGTCTGGGGAGGGTGTAAAGGAGGGTAGCAGGGTGTTGGGACCCCCCTGCCCACCCCCACATCCTCTTCATGGCGCACAGCCTCCACCACTGGCAGGCGTAGCAGCAGCGGGCCCTTGGGATGCTCATGGCCCATGCAGGTTCAGCCACCAGGCAGCACTTGGCTCCAGCCAGTAACAGGAGCTGCACATGGCAGCAAGGAGTGGAGCCAGGCCAGCCCTCCTCTATCGCACAGGGCTCCCATGAAGCTCCCAGGACTCATGTGCCATCAGAGGGGAAGCCCCATGCAATGGAGCCAGCTACCTTCACCACTTCCTACTGCCATGTGCAGCTCCTGGGACTCTTCCGGGAAGTAGGGAATAGGGGTCCCCACTACTCCTTGCCACTATCCTTGTGGCTCTCAAGAGCTCACCAAAACTCATTAAGTGGCCCTCCAACTGATATAATTGCCTACTCCTGGTTAAGATCCTTCTAAACTGCACTCCTATCCTCTAACATGTTTGAGATCCTTCCCAGTTTCATGTCAACTGCAAATTTGCTCACGAAGTTTTGAATTTGAGCATTACCAAATCATTAATAAACTCATTGAACAGCACTTGGTCCAGGACAGACCTACTGAAACCTGTTGCCATTATTATATGGATCCATTTATAATTACCCTTTGCTTGCAGATATTGAGCCAGTTCTCAATCTACCTTATAGTAGTTTTCTCTACCCCACATTTCTCCAATTTGTTTATGAGGAGGTCACATGGAACCTTGTCAAAAGCCTTGCTGAATCCAGACACGCTATATCCACAGCATTCCCTTCATCCACCCAACTAATTGCTTTGTCAAAGAAGATCAAGTTTGTTCAACAGTCTTAGTAAACCTATTCTGGCTGCTAGTGATCAGTCTTTCCTCCTCCAGATGCTTGCAAGTAAACTTCCTTATGATATGCTCCAGTAACTTTCTGGACATTAAGGTGAGCTAAACTGACGGTAGCTCTGTGGGGCCACCTTTTTACCTTTTTTAAGAAGGGGCACTATGTTGGCTTTTTCCCTGTCCTCTGGTACCTTACCTGCCTCCCATGACCTCATAAAGATCATTGCCAAGGGCTTCAAGATCTCCTCTGCCAGTTCCTTGGCATGAAGTTAATCAGACCCTGCTGACTTGAATTATTCAGTCCCATCAAAAGCTCTCTGTTTCTTTTGTTGTCTCATCCCTTCCTTATGCAGATAAACTGCAACCAGATACCTAATAAGGATTGTGTGTGTGAAGACTGAGGCAAAGTAGCTGTTAAGAGCTGGCCCTGGCTATTTAACAATGGACCCACAACTTTCTTGGTCTTTCTTTCCTCAGCAACCTACCTATAGAACCTCTTCTTGTCTTTAACCTCCCTCACCAGGTGCAGCTCACGTTTTACCTTTGATTTGCTGATTTGGTCCCTGCATGTTCTTGGTATTTTCTAGTGTACTTTTTTGGTGACCTGCCCATTTTTCCATTCCCTGTATGCTTTTCTTTTGTATTTGAAATGGTTTACAAGTTAAGAGACTGGTACAATCCCTGTACATGTTCATATGGTCAGGCACAATTCCTGCAGAACTGCTGCAGTTACCATCCCAAAAATATACACCATGGTCTATGATTGTCATTTGTCTGACATTTCAGGAATGAGAGAAAAACTATTTTATCTATGCAACAGTTTAAATTGCTGTAAAATACAAGATTATAAGCCCAGACTTTTATTATTTCCCTATTTTATCTATACTGGACAAACAGATTGTATAATTTCTCTGCATACAAGAACAACATGCATTTAATGAAACTGTGGCAGCTTATTCTGTAAGTCAGGTAATGAGGATGTTCAAAAGAGAAATAATAGCAAATACCTTTAAATATGAAAAATAGGTCATCACAGGTAAATAAATATTTGGACTGAATTTAGTGGTGAGGAAAAAAGAATATCAAACACATTTAGCTGGCAAATCAAGGGGTAATGGATACCGAATTTTTACTTCGTATTTCATTCCAGCACACTAGAGTTGAGTTCTGAGCATGATGTGAAACTCGGTCCCTAACCCATGCATCAATGGCATACAGAGCGTGGGCTTTGAGTTGATTATCTCTACTTTATTAAAAGGTTGTCAAAACATGTAAACTGCCAGTCAGAAATAATATTATAACAAAAATGCTTATTTCCAAGTTCTAGTTGCATTCCTTAGTATAAAACATTCATGTGAGCAAGAGAGCAAGTAACCAATGTAGCAGCGCTCACAGAAAGCGGAGTAAGCAAATGGGGTATTTAGATACTGACATTCTGCATGCTCCTTCATATCTGACAGGGAGCTGAGTTATTGTGAACTGATAAATGTGCTATATTTGCAATGGCCAACGAACTTCATAACTGATGATCATTTCTTAAGATTTTCTGTTAAGCAACTTAAATGTACTCTTGTGTACACGAACAAGCGACCCAACATAATACATTTTCAAACTTTTTAATACACACACTATTTATAACACACACTGTGTGTGTATATTGTATGTCACACTGAGGTCCTTGAGGCAGCAACATATCCTCAGCACCAAGGTCAGTTCAAAAACACCTCTAGAAATCTATTTGCTTATGGTGAGAAGGTAAGGGACAGAAGACACAGAGGGAAAGAAAGGTATTCCTTTTAATGACTTCCCACAGTGCCCGCTAACAAGGGTCATGGAGACAGCTTCTGAGTGATTTAGGTACCTACAATTAAGATTTTTAAAGCATGAACTAGACATGCAAGAGCATAAGCCTCATCGGCTTTTGATGAGGCTTCGGATCTTAAGTATCCAAATCACTTGTGAAAACGGGATTAAGATGCTTTGAAAAAAACACCTAAGCAAGGGGAGAGAAAACATCAAAAATATCCTTGAGATGTAACAGGTGCTGTGATGGCAGTAAAGCAAGAAAAGAGGGAGGTGCCCCCTCCGTCATTCAATACCACCTATTGCTAATGAGTATACATGCAATTCATAGCTTTGGTACTATTGTGAGTGATGCTTTAAGTTCCAAGGAATGGCCTGTGAGGGAGACCAGGAGGTCTTATCCAAAGTCCACTAAAATCCATGGAATGACTCTCACTGATTTATGATAGCTTTGAATCAGGGTTTTAAAGAATCAAAAGAAAAGAGTAACTTGAAAAAAATGCTTCAGTGGTTTAATATGTACTAAATAGCCCTCAGCCAAAAACAGAAGGAAGCTGCTTTCTTTGCAAGTTTGTTATAAAATTTATGGGCATACCCAATATTTGGATGCATTTTAGATCTGATCTGCATTTTCTATTGATGATATATATTTTATTAGGCAGCTTCTAAATGGCCACATCTATCAATACCCTATTGCAGTAGCTTTCATGTGTATGCACTTCTGCCTGTTTGTTGTAAAACCTACCATATTTAAGCAAATGCAAGATGACCCCAAATGAGAGACAACACCCCCCAGTAATTAGATTCACAAACGGAAAAATTATTACAATTTTCCATGTACGGAACCTAGTTATTGGAGGGTCATCTTAAATTCACCCACCCACCTCTTGCACATGGTGGGGGAAAAGTGATGAGGGAGGCCGTAATGGGGCAAGTAGTGGGAGATAGAAAGTGGGCGCAGTAGTACAAGGAGCATATGGTAGGCATGCTAGATGGGGTGAGAATCTCGTCTTGTAATTGAGTAAAGATGGCATAAGAGTGCCATTGCTCATTTTGGAAAGTCAGACCCACAGCCTATCTTTAGTTTGAAATTCCCAGTTTTAAACCTGTAACAAGCCCTATACAAACAGAGCTTCTCCACAGCCTTCATCTGCATG
>NW_005843101.1:274767-280950 GCF_000455745.1 Alligator sinensis | reverse complement strand
ATTAAAAAAAAAAAAAAAATCATTCCTCAAAAGTGCACCTTCTATAAATCCACTTCAATTACTTTACACTGAAGGACTTGTCTTTCAACTCAGCTTAACCAGGGTTTTTTTAATGTATTTAACAGAATCCTTGCCTCCTCCATTATCTTCTTTCTCCACCCCTTTAACTTTCACTTGGTACATCATTTTTCTCTACCGTTTTTCTCCCCCAAGCCCTTTGTCTGTTCATTCCATGGTCTTTCTGTTTTCCTCCTGTTGTGCAGGTGACCTGAAGTCAGTGGCAGCTGTTTGATATTTTTCCTTGCTATGGGAGAGATTTGTAAACCCTGTAGAAAAATAAAAAGGCATCAGGGAAGGTAACCCTCTCTTTTAAAAAGATGACTTCTTCCAAACAAGCACTTCATAACAGCAAAGCCAGAGAGTATGGTCATATTTTTCCAAGTCTCTTCTTTTATATATAAAGGTCAGAAATATACTCCCTGTGCTCCAGCTGATAGAAAATTGTTCCTTATAGTCAGCTGCTTTTGAGTATCAGAATCAAAAGCTAAAACATGGCTGGCAATAACCATGTGTGGACTGGTACTTGTCACAATGAAATCCAGCTCCATGTCAGTTGTACCCGACTCCTCAAAAAAAAGTGATGTATAATTTTGCTAAGCACATTTGGCTTTTTCCATCACAACGCCTGTGGCAATTTACTGTCAGGGAGCCTCATGATTAATAATTCTTAACAAGCAGGACTAAAGCAAGTTATGCAGTTGATTTATCTGCTGATGGAAATGTTTGTAAACATGGCTGCACAAGGAAAAACATTTCATGCTGTCATAAGTTTTTGGGCAGCGAGAAAATTCAAAGCAAATACTGAAGGAACTCTCAACAGTCAAGTAGACACAGATGGATGGGGTTTATGTCTTGCATGCCTTCCTCAGGCACCTGAAATAAGCAGGAAGGTGGGGGGGGGGGGAAAAAGAAATCAGGATCTTTCTTTACAAATTTGGTTTTTATGAATGTTAATCAGGGAACTGATCGTCAACTCAATAAGCAATGTCTTTCAGAGCCCCAATTAGCATTCAGAATCCTGTCATGAAAAAACAGTTGTTCTCGTGGTACGGAAAGGAATGCTTATTATATTTAACCCATTTGCCAAGACTCCCAGAGCAATAAGCCCCACCTGCTTCTGTTTTACATCCCTTCTAGGGATAGCAGAATTTTCTGAGGGGTATGAACTGGTCACTGTTGGGCTCTTTCAGCTCTATTCTGTACTAAATTGAGAGTTTCCCTATGCTATATCCTCAAATTCTCTGTTATTAAACCCTGGCCCTCCAAAGAATAAGCCAAGAGTTCATCATGCTTTTATACTAAAAATGATTGCTTTCTCCCCACTGGTGCTCTAAACAGATCATGCCTTCTCCAAAGTATGCATGTATTTACTTCATATATATCTTTACTGAGGATATACTCACCAGTGTAAATCCCAAGTTTTATCTGTTCACCTGTGTGGCAGGGTGGAGTCACAGGGGTGGTCGTGATGCCCCCTGGTGGCAGTGTGATTCCTGCCTGGCTCTGTCTCTAATGTAGCTCTCCCTTTATTGCTTGCCTACCCCACCTTGTTATTATGAAAATCAAGTAAGGGAGGCTACCCGCAGGCCTGAGTCCAAACAAGTCATCAATGGGTCCCTATCCAACCCCACTAGTCTTGATCCAGCCTTTATGCTAAATGGGCCCTCTCAGCCTGCCTGTGCCCCTGCAGGGCACCTATAGGTTTAAGGGTAAATTGCATGGCTTCATTCCTCCCCTACACCATGCTCCAAGCCTCATGGGTGTTAGCACTTCCAATGTTTATTTCTCTTAGCCCCTTTTGGGACTCTTGGACCCTCTGGTTGCTTGAACCCCTGGCCTTTCACACAGTCTCTCTAATCCCCACTTCAACCCTCCTTGACTGGTATCATCCATTGTATTTCTTATATGAGCAGTCAGCAACCTTTTTGGGTGTGCAACCTGAATATTCAGTGCTAGCGCAACAAGATTCCCGGGCTAGCTCACCACCAAGCTCCAAACTCCTAGCCCTCATTTCCAGACTCTGGGTCCTTCCTCCTCATAGTTATCTTGCCTGCTACAACTTGATGTTATAGTTCTATAGGGTGACTGCCCCCAGGAGGTGAATGTGGGGTAGGTTCTTGTCTGAACACAAGCCCTTCCTGACCTTAGCTCACTTTTAATCTGGCTGAGATGCACTAGCCTGAGTCCACCACACCAGAACCCTAGGTTCTCAGGTTCTAGCTCTAGCCCCTCACAGGCTCTAGGCCAATCAGACTCTAGACACACTCTTTGTGAACACAGGAGTTATGCTCCCCAGGCTTTGCTGTGAAATATCCCATCCTCTGACATGCCACAGTCTTCTCTCTGAACATATCTGGACTTCTGCCCATATTCAACACCACCAGGTTCCAGGCCCCAAGAATGCTGTGAGTTGGATGCCCCTGCTGCACCACACTGGTCTCCAATCTGCCCCTTACAGCCACCCTGGTCCTCTGGTTCAAACATAAATCAAAAGGATGAGCATCCACTCCCCAAAAATAAGATTCACAAATACAAACTCCCCATTTGAGTTTAATTTCACCCTGTGGTAGCACCAACACAAGATATTCAAGACACTTACATTGCTTACAGTGCATGGTCTCTTTCACCCTATTGTGGCAGTCCAGACTGGGCTCCCCTAGGCATACCGTAGGCAGTCCAGACTGGCTCCCTGGAGCTCTGCCTCTTGCAGCTCCTACAGCCAGACTGCCCCTTCTGAGCCAAGCCCTGGGCTTCTGAGCTTCCTCCTGGGTCACCTGACCCTCTCCTTTTGCCCCAGGCCTGCCAATCACTGCCTACACCTGGGGTGAGTGGTCAGCTGTGTTTCTCCCCCTGCCACTTGTACTGTCCTGGATTCTCAAATCACATCTACAATGGGAGAGCACTATTTTTTACCCTGCATAGACTACATTCTGGACAAGGTGACTTGTGTTAAATTCTAATGGCTTTGTCAGCATTTAAATCTGATCTCCCAAGCTTTTTGTTGGCTATCAATCACAATCTCGTCTTGCAATTTCAGTTCACTCACTGAAACTGCAAAGATGGGTTCTGCAGCCTTAGTTCAGTTTCAAACTCTTACACAATTTCACTTTCTTTTTGAACTTACTATTTTTTTTTAAATCTCTTGTAGGCTTCACTTTTATACCAAGTACAGGTTTCCCTTGCTTTATGCTGTATATGCATTCCTGGAAAACAGCGCATAACTCAAATTTGCATAAAGGGAACCCACTTTAAAATGTAACAAATAGGGATCTGTTCCAAGACCTCAACTGTACTGACCCCCAGACCCATTTCTACCAATTTTACAAGACAATTTTGGTACTCACCAACAGCAGAGAGGGATAGGAGATAAGCTAGCGGGGCGCTTAGAAGCCATAATGGGGATGGTAACTAGAGAAACACGTGTCACAGACAATGAGCAAGGAGCACAGATCCACACAGAAGACTATATTTTGGTGGGTGTCACTCCTACAAGTCACTGCACAAAGCAGGTGACTACATGCTTCTACCACACTGATCGCATAAAAGTGAATTTACCTCGCATATAATAATTTTTTGGTATAAAAGGTTCACCACATAAGAGTGAATTCGCACATATAGAACCTGCATAAAGCAAGGAAAACCTGTACAGAAATCCTGAATTTCTTTAATATGGTTTCACAATTAGCCTGCTCTGATTAAATTAACTGAAAATTCAAGTGCTTCACATCAACTGTTGTCACACATAAGACTACCTTCCAACTGTTTCCCTGTTTGCTGACTGTAGCAAGGAGGCAGACACTCCCTGTTATTTTAAGGGATAATCAGCAGTAAGGAGAGCTCCAGGAGGGCTAGACAGCTGGTTATGGGCTACAGGAGACAAGGCTCCCAGGGTCTTGGAGGCTGTGAGTGTCTACTGCAGAGTGAGCTGCTCTGCAGTAGTACATTAGGGCTGAGCTGGTTTGGGCTGTGGAGTGACTAATACAGAGCTAGCTGCCTGGCAATAGTAGCAGGAGGCATAGCCAGGCTGGCATAGCTGGGGCATGGCATTAGGTCCTAGCCTAACAACTGTAAACTGTTCTGGAGGGCAGCTGGCCTAAGTAGAAAAACCTATGGACAGTTGAGAAGACACATGACCAAAACAGGACTTAGGCAACATATAAGCCCAGGACTGGAGCTAGGGAGGCAGTCTGGTCCAGAATGGTGCCAAGGAAGAATCTCTGCACTAAGAGGACTGGGGCTGAGTGTCTGACTGGGATCTGCCTGACATGAGGACTACAAGTAAGGAACTGAAGGCTTGAAAAGAGCTCTGCTTTGTTTTGCAGCCAGACTGCTTACAGTTTTTGTTATAAGCTCAGGGCTTACCCTATAAATATATAGTTTACACCAAGAACTAGGTTTAGGACTGAGAAGGGAGGTAGAGGTCACAGGGGTGCCAGATAGGCATTTGATTATTCCAAGCACTGTAGGGGGTGAACCAGGGCTCTTGGAGGGTGAACCCAGAGCCCAAAAGGGGTGAGATCAGAGCCCTGGAGGCGCAGACTCAGAGCCATAGGGGCAGGAAACGATAACCTGTGAAAGGTGAACCAAGAGCCTGGAGGGCCAAAATCATAGCCCTTGAGGCTTGAATTCAAAGACCTAGATGGGCAAGACCAAAGACTTAAGGGGTGGACCCAGATCTCTAGAGGTGCAAACACAAAGCTGTGAGGGGTCAAACCAAAGCCTGGGAGAGACGTAACCAAAGCAAGAGAGGCACAAGCAGGGCTGGACATGAACTAGGACAGTGGGGCCCTATTGGACTGAAGGCTGAGGGCCCACTAAAAAAGTAATGGTAACACCTGCAAGGCATGGACATGGCTGTACGGGTGGTCAGAGGCCACAGATGTAGCCTTTAAGGCACTTGGGGTGTCTATACATGTGCTCTGGCATCTATACATGTGCTCTGAGAGCTGCTCTAATAAAGTTCTGCAGCGTCACATGTGTTCAATGTCCTGTACTTCAAAATGGCAGCCAGGATGCTTTAACTAAAGCTCGTTTGACAAGCTTTAGTTAACACTCCACTGCTGCCATTTTGAAACACAGGAATGCTGAATACACATGACATGGAGGCTGCTGGAGTACACTAATTAGCATGCTCCAACAGATTTGCAGCACTCTCAATTAATTGAGTCTGCTCCAATGCATGCTAATTAGTGTGCATTGGAGCAAAGGTCTGCCACGTGTATAGGTGCTATTGGTTACCAAAGCCACTGATAGATCTAGAAGGGCAAGGCCAGTGTTTCCCTGGGACTTTGGGGCAGTTTCTCAACTCTTTTCATTCAAAACAACTTCAAAGGAATGGCAGGTGAGGAAAGGGGAGAGCCAAGAACAAGAGAAGCTTTCACTCCATGGTTCTCTAAGCCATCATGGACTACTGTGGGGCCTTCATGCATGGGAGTGCCAGCTGGATGGGCAGCACCCACAATGCCCACATCTTCAGGAACTTTGGCCTGCCAGGTCTAGTGGAGAGTGGGTTCTTCATGCCCAGGGTGCTGGACCTGCAGTTGAATGTGGCACCCACAAACCATGTGGCACCCACAAAGACAGCCCAGCCTGAAGAAGGAGAACATTGGGAACCTGGAATCCATGGGGCGGACAGCAATACAGCACAGGTAAGCAATAAGCAGGTAAGCAATAAGGGGCCCTTTGGGAATCGGAGCTGGGGAGAAAAAAAGGCACCAGTCACAGGGCTCAAGTGCCTATATACTAATGCCAGGAGCATGGGGAACAAGCAGGATGAACTAGCACTCCTGCTTGCAGAAAACACCTACTACTTAGTAGGGCTATCTGAAACCTGGTAGAATTCTTCCCATGACTGGGCGGTACATATTGAGGGTTATAGGCTGTACAGAAAGGACAGGGTGGGGAAGAAAGGGGGAGGGGTTGCGCTCTATGTCAATGAGCAATATACTTCGACCCTCATCAAGACAGAATCAAAGGAGGAGAAAGTAGAAGGATTGTGGGTTAAGTTACATGGGGAGCAAGGAGAAAGGGATTTGGTGGTAGGGGTCTGCTACAGACCCCCACGCCAAGGGGAAGAACTAGATTCGGGGCTCCTGAGGCAGCTCTCAGAGACCATAAAAACTA
>NW_005843101.1:263128-272556 GCF_000455745.1 Alligator sinensis | reverse complement strand
TGGGGTCATCTGAACCCAGCACTCATGCCTGCCTATGCAGGGCGTCAAACTCGATGATCTATTGAGGTCCCTTCCGACCCTAGCATCTATGAATCTATGAATGCCATGGCTACCCCTCATCATGGACCATGCAGGGCTGGGGCCAGGTGGGGGTGCCAGGTGATGCCAGACTAGGGGTGGGGTCCAGGGCAGGGGCTTCTAGATGCTGGAGGCAGTGCAGAACCTCCTCCCAGGACCAGGTGGGGGCTTGCTGCTGGGTGGTGGGTTTCTGCCAGGAGGCAAATGAGGCTAGGGTCAGGGACGTGGTAGCAGGCAGCATGAAGGCAACTGCCAGGGCCAAAACAGTATCCAGCACCTGGTGGTCATCATCCAGGCCTGGCCTGCACTGCCCAGGTCAGGATACCTTTCTGTTCCCACAGCATCTCCAGGGTCAGGAGCTGTGCCTAGAACACCCATTGTCTGCCCAGGCCAATTCCTCCTTGAACCAGTCCTGTACCTCCTCACACTGGTCCCACGCCTCCTTGTAGGCAATGCCCTCCACCCACCACCTGTCCTGGCAGGCCACATTCTCCACCCGCCAGGCCCAAGCATCTACCAGCTGGTCCTCTGATGCCATGACCAGGTGATCCAGGAGGAGGGTCCTTTCCAAGGTCCTCCTTTGGCAGAATCAGTGCATCCACAGGGCCCTGGCTGTGGGCAGCAGTGACCCTGAGGCTGCATTCCAGCTGTCAAGTGTGGCCTCTCCCCTGCATGCAGCTGCATGGCCTGTAAAGCCATGAGAAAGAAGATGTTTGTGTAAGTTTGCAACATTTCAGAGATCAGATGCTCTGTACCAGGGACCATGCAATGCCAAGCCTCAGATCAGGGGTCAGACAGGCACGGATGCCCAGGGACCATGGTAAGTCATCTGGGAAGGCCTGGGCCCAGGTGGCCACCAGCTGAGCCCCCCATCCCCACTCACTCTCTATGGGTCAGCAAGCCCCTGGCTGGATGCAAGCAGCCTGCCTCCCCCACCCCATTCCCAGGCCAGGACAGGCCAGGCTCCTGGCACCACCTGTTGCCATGGTTCCAGACTCTGTTGCCCCCACCTCCTCCTCCTGCAGGCCAACTTCTCTGCTGCACTGCTGCCCAGCTCACAGTGGCTGGGCTCGGGGGGCACAGGGCTCCCAGACAACAGGGACAAGCAGGACATTCACCTTGTTCATTGTGTATCACAATCTCCTGGCCCATGTTCCACACTCTTTGTGCTGAATCAGTCATGGGTACTTTGGCAAAAATAGGGTGGCTAATGGGTAAGGATAATGATGCACACATACAAGAGGGTGGAGTCAAGGTTGTTCAGGGAAGCTCAACTTTGATATTTCCTGATTGTAGGGCATTCTACTGTGGTAAATTAATGTTCTTAATATAGTCCATATAGGAAATTTTAATAGCTCTTTATTAAATTAATAGTGAATTTATAAAATAAAAATACAGGGTCAATTTTAATGAGCATTTATAATATACAAGACAATATCACACGAAAATCCTTCTATTAAAGGTTTTTAGACAATATACTGAATGCTGAGTAAGATCAACAGGAAATTTATATCCATCATCATACAAGGCAACTTTCATATTTATAGACTTTGAGTCTTGACTGTGCTCCAGTGAAGTCCATGAGTTTATCACTGAATTCAGTAGCAGCCAGATTAGAGGCAAGGTATTTAATTGTGAGATATGGAATGACAGTTGTTTGTCTAATGTTTGCCTTTGTAAATGAGATTTTCCTCCCCAGACATGCTAGGTATTATTTTCAAGGATGTTACAGGTATGTGTATGTGTATTTTAGTTGATTTTGCTTGTACTGTTACTATAAGGCAAATGTTATATGAGCTGAATTGGGATTCACTCCCTTTTGCTGTGACAACAGTACAATCAGTGCTAACAATTTATCAATATAATTTCTGCATGCAAATCATGCTGAGGTTATGAATTCAAATGTAGTTTTCCAGTTTAAAACATCATTGAGATAAAATAATAAGGGTCCAATTCGACATCAGCAAAGTTAATGGGGCTGCATTGGTATAACTGAATGTAAGATGTTGCTCTAAATTTAAAAACTTACCAAAATCCAAAATAGCTAAAATAGCCATTTTACATATCCACTGAAATAAAAATGAGCAAGAAGTTACCTCAAATAAGCACAAATACACAGATGGCCATTAACTGCAGTTAATTTGAGATGGGCAGGGGTTGTTTTGTTTTCTTTGATTTCTCTCTAATGATACTGCTATCTGGGAAGTGACATGTAGAATACATTTAAAAGTTACTCAGCTCCCTCAGCTGCTCCTTGTGTCCCTGCTGCAGCGTTCCAGGCAATAGGTAGGGAAACATCCAGGGGCAGGGAGAAGCTGCAGCTGGGTGGAAGTGTGGAGCCCAGGACCTGCACCCAGCTGGGTGGTAGTAGCACAGAGCCCAGGTTGCTCTGGTTCCATTGTGCTGGGCTCCCTGTGGCTCATGT
Source organism: Alligator sinensis (assembly GCF_000455745.1). Taxonomy (NCBI): domain Eukaryota; kingdom Metazoa; phylum Chordata; order Crocodylia; family Alligatoridae; genus Alligator; species Alligator sinensis. Next base: position 270,053 of record NW_005843101.1, on the reverse strand, counting down.
GTAATTCCCAAGACTTGTGCGCCACCGGGGGAAAGCCCTGCACAATGGAACCCCCAGTTCTCATTGCTTCCTGCCACCATATGCAGCTCCCAGGATTCCATTGGAAGTGGAGGGGGGCCCCGTGCAATGGAGCTAAGCTGGCTTGGCCCTGCTTCTTGCTTCCCGGTAGAGTCCTGGAGCGGCATGTGGCCGCAGGGAGTGGGGCCAGGCCACTGGCTCCATCATGCAGGACTCCTCCCTCACAATGCATGGTGCTGGCCAGGTCTTGAGACCTGCACTTGAGATACTGGGAGCCCCACACAATGAAGGCAAGTTGGCCTGGCCCACTCTTGACACCACATGCAGCTCCCAGAAATAGCCAGAGCCACGCACCACAGGGGCTCCACCTGCATGGGCCATGAGCCCCCCGAGGGCCTGCCTCCTGCTGCTGCCACTGCTGCTGATGCCCCCGGTGGAAGGGGCTGTGCACCATGGGAGAGACATGGGCAGGCACACCACCCCACACCCACGTCCTCCCTCACATCCCCCTTCACATACCCCACACCACCCCACACATCCCACACATAGCCACACCCCTGTACACCTTCCCCCACACATACAGGCACACCCCTCCACAACCACCCCCCCCCCACACACACACACACTCCACAACCCCACATAAACCACACACACACACCCAACCACACCTCACCCACACCCCATACACAATATGCAAGAGGAGGACTTTATTTTTGATCTATTAAGCAATCACCTCTATATATACTATGCAAACACATGTAAATCAGGACAACAATATTTTTTGAAATAAAATTAAAATATGTTACAGTAGAGGTTTGATTTTTAGCTTATGATTTGTTGGTTTTTTTCCCAGTTCCAAGATGGCAACCCTCTCCCCTTCCCCGAAAAGAAGTACTTCTTGGGAAAGGAAAAGGACTTCTGGTGGCAAAGGTCAAGGGTTAAGGGTGGGACTTCTGGTCCCAAGATAGTGACCAGGCGGGCAGGGTACCATTCAAGGGGTGGGGCTACCCTTGCAGCCCTTGACAGCTCACCCAAACTCATTAAGCAACCCTCCAGCTGAAACAATTGTCCACCCCTATAGTACCTTTCCAGTTAGTGGTGGCATCAGGGACAGAGTCCATTCAGCATATGGACAGCTACACAATATAGCCACCATCTCAAAATAAGAGGAATTGTCAATGAACACAAAGCACACAAACTGGCAGTATCATCCAGAGTTTGGAGCACCTGAAAAGAGGCCAAAGAAATAGAATGACTTAGGAAATATTCTATGACCTAGAAAGGTAAAAACATATAAAGACAATAAAAATAAAATAAAATAAAAAAGGAAATAAATGCTCTTAATTCACCACATGCTGCAATCTCAAAATTATGAAACATTAACCTCTTTTCAAGGCCTTGAGAGAATATAGTACATTTTGTGTGAAGTATGAATGTATTGAGTTTCAAAAAATATATTCAAAGAAGTTTGAACAAACACATGTGTTACAAGCATTTTAAATATGTATTTTGTTTCAGTATACTTTTTCTATGTACTTTAAATTTTGCGGTTTCAATTTGGGCAAAAAAAAAACCAGTGAAAACTATTTAGCTATTATTGCCACATTCTCAACTTCATCCAAATTCTCCCAAGGAAGGATTTTTCACAGTTATTTTCTTCTTCTTTTCTTCTCTTTTTTGGAATCCCAGAACTTAAATTCTATGTACGTTCTGTAATTCAGCATTAAAAATCAAAAGCTACTAGTATTCATTTTGGAAGCCTAAGGACAAAAATCAAAGTCTGTGAAAGCCTATTACTGTTTTTCTATTGATTTTCCTGGACTTAGGATCAGATCCTTACAATCAAGCTTGTATATTCATAAGCACAAAGTGTAGGCTATTAATTGGGAACATAATCTCAGAAAAAAAAGTTTAATAAATTATGTTATAGAAGTAAATTTCAGACTGTCATTTTATTTTTTACTTTTGGGTTGTTTTTAAATATCTTACCATGACTGGTCTCTGCATAAAAACTCTGTTGATTTACTAGTGGCTATCTTACATATTGTTAGAATACATTTCTAAAGAGCAGTCTTAAATAGATCAGGCAAATTCATCCCTTGTGTAATGCCCCCATAATCAGTTGTGTCAGATGAGCAATGAATTTGGCCCATTCTGTTCTGGAATCTGAACTGTCACTGCCACATGGACCCTGGATTGACTTATTAAGAGTTTGATGAGAAGACCTTGGTATTCTACAAGGAAGATGGCATTTGCGTGTGTTTGGGAGTGAAGTAGCGATGTTGTTTCTATGGGTCTTGCAAGCCTTTTATTTCATTCAGATTTCCACTGCTGCACAGCATGAACCGACTGAGTCTCAGAATAGGTTAACTAGCACAACAGCCATCATTTGTGAGGAGTGGGAAAGCGCCATGTGCTGCACCAGCTTCTTTTCAAGCGCCCTGATTTCTTTTTGTCTTTACACTGGCATAAGGCAAGTACCCAACATAGCTTGTCTTGAGGAACTTGGCAGCACTTTCTTGTCCTGGCAAATTTTATGAAACCAAATCAAGTAATCTAGATATTATCTATTCCTGTGAAGAAGGAGAAGAAAAATTAGCAAAAGATGAGAAAACTAAAATTCTGGAAACTTCATTATTTATATCATACACTTAAGTTTGGACCTAATTGATTCAAAAGATCTCTTTAAATCCTGCCTATTAATTGGAAATTATTTTTGGAGACAGCTCTTTCTCCTCCCCTTTAGTAACCATCATTGCACAGTCTTTTTCTATTCAGCACTCACATTAGCAGATGTGAATGAAGGAATCTGACTGAGCTGTCAGAGCAAAGAAAGCCATGAAAGCAGGGAGAAAAGAAACATTACACAACTATAATGGAGGGCACAATGGAAATATGCTGGCGTGAAAACAATTAATGAAATCACTGTTCTAAATTCATAGATTTACGCCAGAGTCAGGCGCGTCCATGGAAGCATGAAGAGCTGAAGCTAATCTCAATACAGGGACAAATTTTGAACCACAGAGAAAGTCCAAGTAAAAAGGCTGCTCTGATGGCAAGCTGATCTAACATCACAGGGTTAGGGAACGACTTCTCCAACCCATCCTGCAATACATAGCATAAGGTTGAGTCTTGGCTGCTGATTCAGAAGACGGAGACAGCAGTGGACATGTGACACCACAGAGGCTACATAGATGAGCTGGGGTGCGAAACATGTCCCTATCCTGAAAACATCTGAGTTTAAAAAAAATCTTTCCTAAACTGGGACAAAAATAAAAAAATATTTAAAATTTTCATGAGTCAATATTCAAAAAAAAATCAGAACAGATTAATCAAAATATTTCCTTTCGATAATTTCAAAATACTTAATCTCAACTTCAACTTTTTAAAATGCAATTTTTTGCTACAAAGTTGCAAAAGAAAAAGTTGTTTCAGGCAAGAAAAAATTAACCTTTCATTTTAAAAAAAATGTCAAAATGGAGAGTTTCAAAAAAATTTCCCCAGTATTTAACACACAAACATTTAGCAAACAAAGCTAGACTGGGATAGTGGCTAGAGGCTTTCTATTTTAGGTGGATGCTCTAGTTTCCCTTTTAAGTTGTTTTGTTCTCTGGTTCATTCTGCCTGTTTTATAAGTTATTCTTTCCTCTTATTATAAGCTGCCTTGAGCCTTTGTTGAGACCGGTAGCATATAAATCGAATAGAATGAATGAATGAATGAATAAGTAAATAAAACATTTTTCAAACAGAGAGGTAGCTCGCTGTGTGATTCTGAAGGCAGGCAGAAGGCTGGGTGGGGTTGCATTGTATAGACTAACTGAATCAGAGATGCATAAGCTTTCATGAGCAACAGCTGACTTTATAACATCTGATAAAGTGAGTGGCTGCTCATGAAAACTCATGTATCTCCAATTTAGTTAGTCTATAAGGTGCAACTCTATCCTGCCTTCATTTTTTAAATAGAACAATGTGTCAAAAACAACCCTTTCCTACAAATAGTTTTGGTTTCAATAAACTGACATTTCCCAACAGCAACTACATTTTACATAGAACATCTCCAGCCAGTTCTATTACTAACACGCCCACTTCCAAATCCTACAGTCAACTTGAGAACTCTGCTCTGCACTCAGTGGGGTTGAAAATCCCTGCCTGGATTTCATCCTTCAGTTGGGCAACTGTACAGCAGCAATGCTCTTTTTCTTCTGCTCTCACCACCAGTGGTCCCAGGAAGTAGAATCAAAGTTTAAGCTAAAAAGTATGTAAAGAATCAAAGGGCAATTGATAGCATATCAATCAACACAGCAGCAGGTCTCACGGGTGTTAAGATGTATGGCACAAAGATACGTTTTGGAAATGAAAGCCTGGCTTTGTGGATGGTGTTTGGCTCCTTTGACCAGAGGGTGTACTATAAAAGAGGAAAGGTGGGAAAAGACAGGGTCCATCTGACAAAAATGGGAATTGAATCTTTGGGCATAAGGCTCTCAAAGCTAGTAAGGAGAACTTTAAACTAAATTTGAAGAGGGCTGGTGATAAATGCCCATGTAAGTAAAATAATGATAAAGATTTCATAGGGCTCAAATCTGAGGAGCAGAATGAAAAACTTCAACAGGACCAAGAAAGACTCAAGGAAAATAATGGGGCAACTTGCTTTGCTTTTGAGATGCTTATATCATCTCAAGTGCCAGAGGGAAAGCCATAACAATGATAAAAGTGATAAGCATGACCTATGAGAAAAGTTGAAAGAATTGTGTTTGTTTAGTTTAGAAAAGAGAAGACTAAGGAATACATAACGGTGTTTCAATACATAAAAAGCCATTACAAAAGGGACAGGGAACAACTGTTCTCCACAACCAAGGAAGGACAAGAAGCAACCAGCATCATTTGCAACAAAGAGGAGGGTTCAGGAGCGGGTCCAAGATGTTGTTGAGGGGGGTTCAGGAGCTGCAACGGGCACTGCATGGGGTGGCCCCACCCCTGATCCCAGCTCCGGATGAGATCCTGAGTCCCCCAATTGTTTAAGATTCCTCCCTCCCCTTTTCTCAGTCCCCACCCCCCCTACTTCCCCTCCACGTTCAGCAGCACATCCCCTCCCTTCCCATTCCCCCTGCTCCCCCACTCACCACTGCTGTTGTCCCCATGCTGTACAGCTGACCCAGGGATGATATCAGAGGAGGAGGCTCCAGATCCACTCTTGCCCCACTCTAGCCATGCTGCAAAGGGAGCCAGGCCCAGCCAGGGACAGCAGTGGTGGCAGGCAGGATCTCTCTCCCTAAACCTGCTCCTAGCCCATCAAGGAACACCATGGGGACAGGGCAGGAAAAAGAAACCAACCCATTGCCACTGTTGTTGCTGTCCCTGGCTGAGCCAGGAGCCTGGCAGGAGCAGGCAGAAGAGTCCCCAGTTGCTGTTCCCACAGAAATGACTAAAATGGGGCTGGGGTGTGTGTGCCACTACATCCCCTCTGGATCCACCTCTGGTTGGGCTGGATACCAAAAGTTGCTCTCTAACCGTTAGTCAGGAACAAGCTACCCTGGAAAGTTGAGGACTCTTTGAGGAAAGTTGAGGACTCTTCTTCACTGAAAGTTTTTTATGAGCAGGGTAGCCAAATATCTATCAAGGATGGTCCAGTCTGACACATTCTTGATCCTGCCTCAATGTGTGGACCTGGAAAAACATTTCTTGCAGCCTTATCCTGACCCAGCTTTTTATAATTTTATGGTCTAATTACTATATTTTTGTTATTCAGGCTTATTAGGCACAAGGCCAAGGTTGGTAAGAAGAGAAAAACAGCAGAGGTTTTCTCCCCAAGGTATTATAACATAGAAATAGAAGAGTGAGGCACTTCTTTAGTTGATCTAAATTGTCATAGCTACAATTTATAACACCTAGCATTTCCTGTAGATCAAAGCCAGGAACCAGGCATACCTGAGGAAGGAGAAAGTAAGGCACCCTCTCAGCAGAGTTGAGGACTGAGTCCATTGCCTTCCTCTATCCCCACATGGAAATGAACAGGTGCGAGATGGCAAAAGTCACACAGATGTTAATTGAGAATCATATAACTTCACACTTTCAAATTTGGGGTCCCTGGTGTTCCCTCAGCCAGTCAAACAGTTAGCAACTACTCTTTCACCTAGCTACCACTGAATTTAGCCCTGTAAATGTCATGATTTAATAAGGCATAATAGGGGATTTACTTTTGTCTATGTCAATGTTTATTCATATTATTTACGACTCATTTTGATAAAATCCTTGGTTGAATTCTAAATACAAATATGCTATGATGTGATCTAAACATCAAGCCATATGTCACACCAGGGGTGGCAAAGTTACAGCCCATGGGCCAGACCCAGTCCTCAGAGCTGCTTCACCTAGCCCACGAGGCTGGTAGAGGGACTGGCTGGGAATTTGGAGCAGGGCCTGCCAGTAAATTACAAGCAACAGAGCCTTGAAGGGTATGCCTGTCAGCAGCTGGGGAGGGATGGTGGGGAGAATGGGAGAAAGAAAGGGGGTGGGCAGGCAATGGCTGTATTAACTCCCATGATGCTCCTTATGTGCCAGATCTGGCCTGCAAAGAGCTCTGTGGTCTGGATCCAACACACAGTGTCAACCAAGTTCTACACCCCTGTTTAACACTACTGGATTTTCAACTCGCTTCCTTTTAGTGCTGCAATTAAAGTGGTGTACAAATGCTGCAATTCTATTTTCAACCTACATCCTTGGTGGTCATTCCAAACGATCCCATGAAATGCTGAGTAGATCCTTTGGGTATTTTTCTTTTTAGAGTCACCTCAATCTTTCACACACAAGGCCCATCCTTTCCCTATTGCTAAGTGCATCGTAAATCACTGTGGTATGCCCCAAAATTTCAGAATATTAGGATGATAAATCATTGTCAGACAGCTATCAA
>NW_005843101.1:262887-263118 GCF_000455745.1 Alligator sinensis | reverse complement strand
AAACTGAAACAACCTGATAAACTCTCTCCCAATATTTTTCCAGATCACCTCCCCTCATTAACTTTTATAAGAGCGCTGGGTGCCACAGTGTAGACTCTTTCAGAATTAGTCACAGTCATTATCAGACTAGGCTTTGGTTGACATTCTTTAGGGAAGTTTTTGTGCTCTGCCATTCCAGTTCTAGAGAGATATCTAAGCTCAGAAAATGACAAATGAACAGCAGGAGAAGGG
>NW_005843101.1:255626-262877 GCF_000455745.1 Alligator sinensis | reverse complement strand
GTGACAAACATTCTGACCCTAAAGGAGTGGATTGAACAGGACTTTCATTGTTACAAAAAAAAAATTAGTATCAAGTCAGTAGAAACATCCAAACCTACCTAAACTAGCAGGAAAATATTTGGAAAATATTAGCTAAATGTCAAAAATATTTAAAAACAAAACAAAACATGAAAGTACTGCATACCATCCACAAACCTTTGTTCTAAACCATAAACATTGTACTTAATTTGACGAGTGCACTGTAGTTTAAAACTAGGGGAGGACCTTATTGCTTTAAGTTACATACCACATCTAATTCAAAACTCAAGAGCTCATATAAGAGCATATTTTTAAACTTCTTTTTTAACTTAGCTTAAAACTATCGTATTCAACTTTAACTATACTACATTCAGATGGCATCATCTGCTGTTGAGCATGTTATGCTAATTAGATTCCCATTAGAATATGCGATGGCTAACTATTTGACAAAAATACAGAGAAAATTAGGATAACTACAGCAGCCATTAAAGCCATCTATGTTTGCCAGCTCCCTATTATGACAGGATGTAAATAGGGGTTAGACTCATGCTTCAGTCTTCAAGGAGGTCACATCAAACCTCTTTCACCCCACAGGCAAGGTGAAAACAAGACCACACATACAAAGAGGAATTGTGCTTCAGCTGGCATGACTGGAACCAATGCCAGTCAAAGAGTTCATTGAACAGTTCAATCATTTATCTTGACAGCATATGATTCTTTTCAGTCTCTTTCTAGCTCTCCAGCACAGCCAGCTCCTTAACATAATCAGACTGTATTTAATAGCTCTAATGATCCAAATGAATAAATCGAGTCTAGAAAATTAACTTTTGATAACTATAGCAGATATCCCCTCTTGCCCAATAGTAACTATGTTTATCAAATGCTGTAGCAATTTACTATAGTAAAACAGAAAGTTCACTTTTTGAAGGCATGACCCTTTGTCTTTAAATGGGTTTTTAGAGAGCGATTTGCATGACCCCACCACAGGTTGCCAACAAGATATGAACTTTGGATCTTCGACACCCAAACAGAGACCTCTGTCACTTGAGCTAAGACAATAATACCATTATTTGGCAGAAGTAGTAAACTAAGTGGACCCGCCAGTACAGCAGAACACAACTGCATACTATGAATACAGTCTTTCTGATCTGAATGTCATGTGTCATGTTCTGAAAAAATGGTCACATCACCAGATGTTATGGCAGAACCTTCCGCAAAATTACACTTCACTGAAGAAGGTGTAACCACAGTGGAAATTAGCACAGGAGTTCATGACCTCCTATAGAACATATCCATAATGCCTGATTCGGCAGTATAGTGATACCCCTTAAGGTAGCTCAGATGCTGGAAGCAGTCTACCAGCAGTAGCTCAGTGCTTTATAGGCTAATTTACCCTACTGAGAAGAGAAGTAAACTATCCTGTACAGAGCTCCGTGTTATCCCAGCTAAACTGTTTCGGGTACTATGACAAGTTTGTTTACAGCTAGCACAGGTATTACTTCAGTACACCACAGTAGAGATATACCTGTAGTCCAATGGTTCTGGAGAAAACATCTGACAGTGGGTGCAACTCAGCACAAAGCAGCTTTGATCCAGATGATAGAAGCAAAGCAAGAAGGAAGAAAGCAGCATGCTATATATTTGGACTCCAACTCAGACAACACACAGAGCTGTGTTGCTCTCAAATTTGGCTTGTCAGCCACAAACTGATTCATCAGACATCTGACCAGACCTCTTATGTGTACACCATGATTTAGAGGATCACCAGTTGCCTACTAGAATGGTTCTTAGCTGCTTTGGACTCACAGCACCCCTAGATAGATTGGAGGCACCCCTCGTAAAATGCCAGCTCTCCTCAAATCCCACTGTCTCAGACAGCAGTATTTTCAGGAATCATCTGAAGAATGTTGTAGATACACCAGTTGCAATATGGAGTCAAAATAATGAATTGTGTTGTTACAAGCTTCTTTCCCAAATCCCCTTAATCACAAATTGTTCCAGGCTTGCCCTCATAGCATAGCCCAAAAACTTTAATGATGGTCCAAAGCTACACCATAGTTGTTCGTACTGCTCAGTTTCTGAACTTTATCAGTTTATGCCAAATTTTAGCCGATTTTGGATTTTAAAATCCATTGCAGAACAACAAGGAAGTTTTTTTTAACCTCCCTGCCTGCCATCTACACCTCCAGGGAAGGAATTCTACCTGATCAATACATCAAAGAGCTACTCAGCACAGCTCACAAAGACACTCTCATGGACCCAGAGGGACAGCCTTCCGTCTTCAGCTCCCTCTGTACAAAAATGAAGTTTATTTCCTACCTATGGGGACTTTTTCCCATCTTGTACCATCTATACTTTTCCCAGAGCCTGATGAAGGGACTTTGATCCTGAAAGCTTGCAGAAAAGGACAATTTTCTTGCCATTTTCCAGTTGATCTAATAAAAGGTATCATTTCGGAACCAAGAGTTCTAGTTTTTTGTGTGTCTTTTTGTCTCAGACCAACACGGCTACCAAGTACACCCCTGAACTTTATCAATGAATTCAGTAAAAGCAAAATTAAGCCACCATGAAGTGTTTCTGAAAATCTCTCTGATGGTATCTGTGAGCCTGTGGAAGATAAAGCTTCAAAGCATGTTAATTCTTCCTATTTAACCACTAGGGCATTTATCCTTCTTCGGACTGTAATAACTGCTGGCCTCATCTTCCAGCTACTGCTTAGAAAGATTTTGTGGATGAGTGGATGCATCTACATGAGATGCTAACTGTGCAGTCTTTACAGCACAGTTATTTAGTACTTGTATTAACGAGTCCTAAATGACTACACAGTAACCAGAGTTACTGAGCAGCAGCACCATCAAACAGCTTTTTCATGACACTGACTGTGCAGTAGCCCCAAACTACTGCACGGTAGCATTGTGTCATGCTTTCTGCCATGCAGCACTACTGCACAGTAGTCTTGGGCTACTGCATAGTCAGTGTCTCATGTAGACACGGCCAGCAGGATTTTGACTAACTCACCCACATGTTCATTACAGGTTTCTTCCCTTGTTATCAAGTGTATTTTAATATAATTCCACAGCAACTTTTCTGCTATTTGAGGGGAGTCAAACCACTTCCTTTATAGTTCTGCCCAGGGGCCTATCCAGAGGGGGTGCAGTGGTGTGGCTGCACCCTTCCCTTCCACGCTCAAAGGCACATTCCCTCCCATTCCCTTTCCTCCCTCTCCTGCCTGCTGCTGCTGCTTTCCCCACTGTTCTGGGGACAGGGGAAGCTTCAAAGCCATACCTGCCTGCTCCAGCTGGGCTGCATGGGGGCTGAGCTCAGCTGGGAATGGTGACAAAAGTAGCAGCAATAGGGTTCCCCTTCCCTGAGCATGCTCCTGCTCCTAGAGGGACTAGGCAGGGTGGGGGAACTGAACCCTGCTCATCACCACTGCTGCCACTGTTGCTGTTCCCAGCTGAGCCCAGCCCCGCCCCACAGCCTGGCTGGAGCAGGCAGAAGCAGCTTTGAAGCTTCCCCTGCCCCCGGGGACAGCAGGAAAACAGTAGCCGCAGGCAGGGGAAGATGGGAGTGGGGGAGGGGGACATGCCTCTGAGCACAGAGAAAAGCGTGAGATTCTTATGTGCTTTGGGAACTTTAAAAAAAATCTTCAGGGTCTCCCATGGCATGATCTGGTGGGAAGGGAGGAGGCTGGGAGTGAGATTGCAGCCACCCCTGGAATGAGAGCAGCTGCTCCCGTACCTTTGCCAAATCCTGAATTCACCCCTGCTTCTGCCTCTATGATAGGTTCAGTTCTGGCATAAGGCAGAGCACTTAGAAACTAACCAGTTCAGAGAGGCATGAGCTTTTATAAGCAACAACCAACTTTGTCAGATGCTTTGAATGGACTGGCACCTGACAAAGCATGTTGTTCCCTATGAAAGCTCATGTCTCTCTGAACCAGTTAGTCTCTCAGGTGCTACCTGCTCTGCCTTCTGCCTGACTTAATGACCCACCTGTGTGTTCTGGTATAATTTAGCGTCTTTCTGCTCACCAGTGGAATTCAAATGTTTTGCATGAAATATTCTGGGCCTTTGTCAAACATTAACTTTATTACAGGTTTAATTTGTCATTAAAACCTTGACCCACTTCTCTGCCTCCTCCCCCACCCCCACATCTCTATTCAAATGCATTAGATATCAGAAGAGTTAATAGAATTAAAACATCAAAATTCTAATTTTTTAAAAAGAGAATTGGTATTTTGTCACACCTCTTCACTTCGTTTTACAAGCAGACATTCTGAAGCTGGCATGGGTCTGTAGAGTACCAATACTCACAATACTTCATCCATAACAAACTTTAGGACTTCAACATTGCATAGCTTTTAAGATGCATATATTTTGTGGGCCAAAAGGAACATTTTGATTTTCTAGTGCAATTTTATTTTTATCAAAAAGATCAAAATTTACACGCTTGTCCCTGAATCAAGACCCTAATTATTAGCTGGATGAGGATACTTCTTTTAGAGTAACATCCAATCTTAATTTCAACATGAGTCCGCTACATGCCAAATAACTTGCCCCAATGGTTAATTACCCTCACTTAAAAATATGCCTTATGTCTATTCTGAATATATCTAACTTTAGTTCTAGCCACAAGAGCTTGCTATATGCCTTTGTCTCCTAGATTACAGAGCCTTAAACTATCAAACATTTCCTTAAAGATCAGAATCAAGTTGCCTTTTAGCCTTCCCTTTGCCTAAATAGATTGAGCTTCTTTATCCTCTTACTGCAACATAAAGTTTCTGGATCTTTATATTTATTAACTGGTATTAATTCTTTGTAGCTTACATGAGTATGCATAATAAAGCTGCCAAAATATTTTACCTTAAACATTAAGTGAAAAATGGCTTGTCAATCCAAATTAATATTCTCATGAAAAAATTCATTTTGGTCCATATTTTCCAATGGAAAAGAAATTCTTTTAGACAATAAAATTTAGTTTCCAGTAGAAAGCTGTAGGTTTTGAAGTACCTTCCCCCTCCTCCTCCACACACATACACACACACACAATCTACATTTTGGAAAACTAAAAAAAAAAAATCCAGGTTTCCTCTAAAAATGAACTGGCTGTCTTTAACTACCGAAACAGCATGGGACGTCCCTCTTAGTTGGTTCCACTTTTTCATGTACATTTTCAGATTTCTCCTCTTTTCTAACATACTTTATAAGTTACGTTGAGTAAAGAGCCAACCAAAACAGTTCTACTCTAGGTATAATATAATGACAGAATGTATTATTGAAAGAACAGGTGAGATACATTTATACAAACCCTCACTCCTGCCAACTCCTTGTCAGCTACAGAAATTGAAAGGCTGAACTGCAACTTATATAGTAAATCTAATGACCCGTGAATTAAATAGTGATTTACGAGTGTAATGAAAATTCAAGGAACCCCTCAGTTGCCCCCAGCATGGGCGATAAAATTAGCCCAATCTATGATGATGGTAGCACTTACTGTATTATTCTCCTTCAGCTGAGCATTTGATTGATGTGGCAAGGCCAGGACAGGGGATTCCAAAACATTAGCTACGTAAAAAAAAAAAAAAAACCTGACAAAATCCATCTCCCTCCTGAAGTCAACAATAACCACAAATAGGCAGATGTCTGAATACCTTTATGAAGGCTTACACTGTTCTTCTGTGAAAAGAAGAATAAAGAGAAGCAGGGCAATCTTGTTGCCTCTGTCACGTGACGGACAATTACAGAAAGCAATCTACAGCCCTGACAAATAATAATTTAGGAAATAGAGAATGAAATGCAGCCTACTTGGGATCATAAACTACAGTTTCACTAATGGGCATCTTTGGTGTTATTAACTTTGAGAGACAAGCTCAAGTGGTTTAAATAATAGAAAGAGGAAAATACAACTTCTGCAGTGTTGTTGTTATGACTGTGTACACTTTCTTATATATAATATATGGGTCAACCTCACTCAAAATACACCTGAAAATTCTATTTCACATTCTGAAGATAATGTTCACAGCTCTGTGCAAGTATCTCATTTCCAAGCAATCAAAAACATTATATTGCAAACAGCAAAGGTTTATATCAACAGCTAAGTCAAAAACCAAGTTATTCAAAGACAGTTCAAAATAATACTGTAATTTCATCTACTGTCCAACCTTTGCTATGAAGAGAGAGAGCAATATATTGCTTACAAGATAGACTTTTTTACAAAAAAAATCAACAATACATATATAGTTTCTCTATTCTTATCTTATAGGCAACCCCTGCTTAACGCAGTTTCACTTAGTGCTATTTCGCTATAGCACTTATTTAAAATTCATACATGATTCCACTGAGCCAGTTTCATTATAGCACTCAGCGAAGCAGCGGCAGTGGCAAGAAGCGGTGAGTGGCAGTGGGCTGGCTTGAGGACAGGGCCCGCACCATGTCATGGGGCCAGGGCTGGCAGGGGCCAAGGGCAGGACAGCAGGTGTGCGGGGCTGGGCTGGCACATGGTGCCGAAGTGGCCGGCAGGCAGAGCGGTGGAGAGAAACAGCAACGGTGAGAAACAACGAGTGGGGAGGCAGACATGAGTGCGGGGCCCTGCCAGCGCCTGGGGCCAGGGCCGGCAGGGGCCCAGGGCAGGGCAGCGGGAGCGTGGGGCATGGGCTGGCAAGTGGGGACGGAACAGCAGGCGGGCAGGTAGGGGGGTGTGTAGAGGCAGTGGTGGCAGGACGAAACTGCAGCAAGAAGCAGTGGTAGCTAATTATCTCTAGTTACATTGGTTCCTATGGGGAAATGGGTTTCGCTTAACGTGGTTCTGCTTAACAGTAGGTTTTTCCAGAACCAATTAAGAGTGTTAAGCAGGGGTTGCCTGTACTTTCAATATAAGTACTCAGTATAAGTATTTAGTATTGTGGCAGTTGCTGCTACTATATTACTTCCTCAAACATTTTCTCTTTTATCTGTCTTAAAGAAACATATTAGGGCTGTGCAAAGCTTCGTTTGCTGATTCAAGTCAGAGGAGATTCAGCCCAATTTGGCGACCAAATCTCCAAATCCGAATCAAATCAGCAAACCAATAGAAAGGTCTGAATCAATTCAAAGCCTCTGAATCAAGTCAAAAAAGTTTTGGACAAGATTCGGAGATTCAGGCAGTCCCTGCTCGCTGCCACAGGGAGCTGGACCCAGACTCTGTGTCCATAAGTGGTGGGGGGGGCACCTGGAGGGGGGGAGAGGACCATGG
>NW_005843101.1:193410-255533 GCF_000455745.1 Alligator sinensis | reverse complement strand
AAAAAAAAAAAAAGCCCTGCACTCACCAACTGTTGCAATGGCCATCAGGGCCGCTGGGGGCTCATGGTAGAGCCCCTCCATGCAACACAGGGATGTTCTGTGGGGGCCAGGGCCAGCAGGGGCCCAGGGCAGGGCAGCAGGAAATGCTGGGATGCTGGAGTTGTGCAGGGAAGTCATTGTCAGGGCTGGGAGGGTGGGCAGGGTTTGAAGCCTGTTCAATTTGGAGATTCAGATGATTTGGCGGTGGTCAAATCTCTGAATGAGATTCAGCTGAATCAATTCAAGACAGTGATTTGAATCACTGAATTGAATCACTGTCCCCCGAACTGGCCAAATCCAAAGCGAATACTAGTCACTTCACACATATATATCGAACATAAAAGTAAATGTAGGGAATACTAGCTACGTGCAACAGGATAAAGAAATGACAGACCAAATAGAAAACTTTTAGGATCACAATGGGTGAAAATCCAGACCACTACATTGAGATGGAAAATTGTTTCAGGGTTAGGTCAATCTTTATGCTGATCTGTACAGTTTGTTCTGGAAGGTTAGATCTTGCAAAAAATGGCTGGCCTGATCTAACTTAGTTTACTTAAGGAGGTGAGCTAAGTTAGATCAGGAGTGGACTAGTCCAATCTAATGACTGGAGCACAGCCCCAGGGCTGAGAAAGCCCAGCTGACCAGGCTATTTTTAACCTCCCAAATCCCCCACCCCTGGATGAACAATCAACCTCCTGCAGACCCATCAACTGCCCACCACAGATCTGCCATCCAGGCCCCCAATCTTGCCAACCTCCCCTGACCTGACAAACCCTGTCATCGACCTACTAGCACACCCCGCTCCCCACCCTGAATGATTTAGATTGGGTTCCTGGCACAGCTCCCAGCACCTGTGAACATCTGCACAAGCAGGACCTGACCTATGATCATGTGATTTAAAGTAAGCCACATGATCGTAAATCAGATCTCACAAACATGTGTATGTACCCTAGGTCAGTTAATGCCAAGCCAGAAAATTAAGACAGCAATTAGATACTATTGTGATTCTTACCTTAGACTCACCATAGCTTAGGGATATATGAGCAACAATGAAAAAGACAATGATAAACTGAGTTATACAATGTTTTTCATGTTTATTAAAACCTAAATTCTGTATTATTTCCTACACACCTCTGAAGCACCTCTGAAACACCCTGAACAGAAAACAACTGAACTTAATTCTGTGCAGGCCGGGCGTGAGCCGGGCCCTTTTTGTGCTCTGCACGGGCTGTGGCCAGCAGCCCGGGCACGTGGGGTCGGAGAGAACGGGCGACATGCTAGAATTAGGCATGGACTCGTAATGGTAGATTTAAAGATTGTTTACTTACACCGGAGATGGTTGCGGTGCAGGCTGGAAAACTTGCTTGAGTTGCGGTTACAGACAAAACAACACGAACAATCACGTGGAGTTTGCTAGGCTCCACGGAAACAGAGCTCCAGATGCCCTGGACAAGCGCGCCACCGAAATAGAAACTTCGTAGATACGTCTTATAAAATATTATCGCTCGAAGACAGAAAGAGGTGGGCGATGGATCAGGTCACCAAACTCCTCTGAATCTCACACAGGGTTTCTATTACCCTGCCGTGTACCCAGAGTCCCCATGAGATGGATGTGGAGTCCTCTTCAGCTTGGGCGGAAACCGCTCAAGCCTCTTATACAGCTAACAGGCCAATCGTTAGCCGCCACGTGGGAATAATTTAGAACTAGCCAATAGCAGGACACAAATTTGCATGCGAGTGGCAGGAACTCCTTTGCACCGTGCATTTCTCTTGCAACTTGAGCAATGCACCCTGCAAAGGAAGCTACAAATTGGCGGGAAATTCTCCCTTGCACCGGGGTTCTCCTCTGCAGCAGAAAACTCCACCGTGCAACGAAGCTGCAATTTAGCGGGAATAATTCTAGTGCCGAAGCACACACAAAATCATACCTTTGGGTTATGACAAATTCTACAGTGATTTCTGCACTAAAGACTTCCAAACCTGCTCTTTATATTGTGGGTTCACCACTATCCTTAGGCCACAACCGCTTTCCCTTGCATCTTTACTCCATGTCCATAATCCTGGGGTTTTACATTAGTTTAGGAAGTTTGTGTAACTAAAGTGACTCTCTTCATTCCTACAGTATGATATGTTGCTCTGTCCTATCTCCTTTGGCTAATCAAGAAATCTGAAGTCCTTCTTCTCCAATAGATTGTTCAAGTTTGTGCAAGGCATCTCTCTCAAGGAAACAAAGCTGTACTGCATGGTCCTATATTGACAATGTTAGGCTCAAGGAAAAACTATACGTTGTGCAGCCAAACATGTTTTTGTCAACAGTGCAACTTATAGATGCACGTGAAGGAAACTACATATATAAAACAGGAAAGCTAAGCTTAACAATATGTATTCTATTAAGGCCAAATTTTCTAGAAGATATCAGCTCTCACAAATGGGCTCAAATTCCATTTAGGGACCTAAATAATTCAGACTGAGTTTTCAAAAGATTTCAGCACCGAGTCTTTTTAAAATAAAGGTCATCTTGTCAAAATGGAAACAGTTCTTTTGAAAATCTGTTCCCAGTTGTGAATGCCAAGCACTGGAACATCTGTCCCCATATTAGAAAATGAAGTCTGGCCCTTAGATGAGGAAGATGCATCGTAAATCTTTTGAAATACATGAATTATTGTAGCTTGTTGGATTAGTGGTCCATCTAGTCCAGTGTCCACTCCCCAATAGTAGCCTACACCAGAGGTACAGCTGGTCAGTAAATTTTCACCAGACGATTTAATTCCCATAAACTCAATTTTGGTTTCTTGGCAGCCCAAAGGTCCACACTCCCTGGATTCACAGAAACCTGTCTGATAATCCACTGAGAAGTCAACCTTTCCAGACTTTCTAGCTCTGTGGCAGCCCACCTGGTGGGGAGTTTCAGAGCTGAGGCTCTTTATGAAAATGAGCTTATACAGCTCTTCAGTTTCTTACTGTCTCTTGTGACTGTTTTGCACACTGCTAGAGAGCCAACAGTTTCAGTACTGGCAGGCTCTTCAATCTATGGAATCCTTTGCTCTGCAGCATTTCAGGTTCCCAGACTCTAGGCTCTTCAATAGCCTCTCAAGGCAGGTTGTTGAGTAACTCAGGGAAACAGGAAGCCCACCTCCCAGACAGTCATAGGCAAGCTGAGAAATTCTAGTTTGGTTCCTCTGAACTGGAATTTTGCTAGCCTTTTTTGTCAAAATTATTGACAATTCTCTTCTGATTTCTTTTTTCAAAATCTGAAAGGGTTCCAAGAGAAAGAAAGTTCTGTTCCTATATAGCTCTCACAAAATGCTTCGGAGGAAGGTATATGAAACACCATAATGGGCAATCTCTTGCCTAATTTACTCTAAACCCTAGATAGCTTGTGGATAGGCTGAAGTCCCTTATACCCATGGCTCTCAACCTTTTTAGAATCAGGGCATCCTTCCACAACCTTTTTGTGTTTGGCAAAGGCCCAGTTGCAAACCGTTGTTGTGCTGCTTCAGCTTACCTCAATGGTTCTCAACTAAGATTTCTGTCATACGTGCCTTGTGCAGAGCCAGAGCAGGAAGGACTACAGCAGGACTGGGTGCACCATGCGTATGGCACAGTACAGGCTGTTACTGCACCATGCTTTAGTACTTCCAAAAAGAAGTAATGAAGCACAGTGAAGTAACAACGTCACCGGAGGGCAACGTGCAGACACGCCCTATATGTATTTATCCTACAAGTAGATAATGAACCTGTAGATGTTATTATTAATACAAATCTCTAGTTCTTTAAAAAATATTATAAAGAAGCTAGTTCCTTAGGTCAATTATGTTTTTGTTTTACAAAGGTATTGTCTGTAGTCAATTTTATGTGTGATTGTTTTAAGTTTTCCTGGCTATTTCCCTTATTCCAGTGTGAGGATGAAAGATAATCAGGACCTCCAGACTTACCAGTCCTACATCCACCATTGTTTTATGTACCGCTATCATTTCATCTCTCAGTGATCTTCTACCTACTCTACATAGTCCTAATATTTTACATCTCTCTTTATATAGAAGTCTTGCTGTGCGTCTTATCATTTTGACTACACTTCTCTGTCCCCTCTCAAATTCTATCAGATCCTTATGAAATTAGATAATTAGATTTGTATGTTGTATTCAAGAAAAAGACACACCATCAATATGGAATCAAAGCAAGTCTGTACTTGTAACTTTTAAAATGATATAATAATTACACCATATAATTAATAACTACACTAAATATACTTGCAGCCAGGCTCTGGGTCAATCATGCACATCAATGGAGACATGCACTGTAGAGTTTGGCAAGCAAATTCTCTGACAATTCCCTCTGAACTAAAGATACACCCTCCACTGACAGCTCAGCTAATGCTGACTAGACTGCAAATGCACCTTCCCTGCAGAGCACCCAAGCATGTGCCACCCCAAAACTGTGGGGATAAGGCAGGATGTCTTTTATAACTACTCTTCCTCACAGCTGGATGCCATTATAGCAGTAGGTTCAGGAACTAAGAACAGGAGAACTTTTTCTCAATGTTCGTGGTGCTGAAGCAGCCACAATGAATGCGGAAGGGTGAGAATTATATTTGTGCTGGGGGAGACAGGGTACAAAGAAATATGAAAAAGCACAGAGGGCAGGAGCTGAAGGAGTGTGGATAGGAGGACAAGGGCTGGAGCCAGAGTGAAGCAAATAAGACCAGAAAGAGACAGGAACATGCTGAGGTACTTGGGTAGAAAGGCATTGTGGTACAGAACCCAGAATTTAACCCATGAGTTCAATCTCCACATTCCTTTACTGTAAATAAAGGAATGTGACCCCTCCCTAAAAATGTGTAACCATTCACTTTCTACTTAGTGACTGTCCTATATACAACAGCCTTCTACTGTACTCATTTACTCTGTGAGTACATCTACACATGCACTTAACTGTGCAGTAGACTAATTTGCAGCAGTGTGAAATGTCACAGTCTACAGGTGCAATGCTATTAGACTGCAGCAAACTAATTTTTGCCAACATAAAATAGTACTGTTGGGCACAGTATTATCTTATGGCACTGAAAATAACCGCCTAAATGCATGTTAAACGCTGACCCGGGTATAAATTGCACCCGGTCTGCCCAGGCAGCAGGGGACCAGACTGCTGTCTGCCACCTAGTGACATGGCTCTACACTTTGGATACTCTCATGGCCCAGCTAGCCCCTCTGCCACCGTGACCTGGAGCCTAGGGCTGACCCCCCAAGCCTGCTGCCAGCCTGATGGAATCAAAGCAAGTCTGTACTTGTAACTTTTAAAATGATATAATAATTACACCATATAATTAATAACTACACTAAATATACTTGCAGCCAGGCTCTGGGTCAATCATGCACATCAATGGAGACATGCACTGTAGAGTTTGGCAAGCAAATTCTCTGACAATTCCCTCTGAACTAAAGATACACCCTCCACTGACAGCTCAGCTAATGCTGACTAGACTGCAAATGCACCTTCCCTGCAGAGCACCCAAGCATGTGCCACCCCAAAACTGTGGGGATAAGGCAGGATGTCTTTTATAACTACTCTTCCTCACAGCTGGATGCCATTATAGCAGTAGGTTCAGGAACTAAGAACAGGAGAACTTTTTCTCAATGTTCGTGGTGCTGAAGCAGCCACAATGAATGCGGAAGGGTGAGAATTATATTTGTGCTGGGGGAGACAGGGTACAAAGAAATATGAAAAAGCACAGAGGGCAGGAGCTGAAGGAGTGTGGATAGGAGGACAAGGGCTGGAGCCAGAGTGAAGCAAATAAGACCAGAAAGAGACAGGAACATGCTGAGGTACTTGGGTAGAAAGGCATTGTGGTACAGAACCCAGAATTTAACCCATGAGTTCAATCTCCACATTCCTTTACTGTAAATAAAGGAATGTGACCCCTCCCTAAAAATGTGTAACCATTCACTTTCTACTTAGTGACTGTCCTATATACAACAGCCTTCTACTGTACTCATTTACTCTGTGAGTACATCTACACATGCACTTAACTGTGCAGTAGACTAATTTGCAGCAGTGTGAAATGTCACAGTCTACAGGTGCAATGCTATTAGACTGCAGCAAACTAATTTTTGCCAACATAAAATAGTACTGTTGGGCACAGTATTATCTTATGGCACTGAAAATAACCGCCTAAATGCATGTTAAACGCTGACCCGGGTATAAATTGCACCCGGTCTGCCCAGGCAGCAGGGGACCAGACTGCTGTCTGCCACCTAGTGACATGGCTCTACACTTTGGATACTCTCATGGCCCAGCTAGCCCCTCTGCCACCGTGACCTGGAGCCTAGGGCTGACCCCCCAAGCCTGCTGCCAGCCTGGGGCTGCTCTGCCCTGGCTCAAACAGCTGCAGTCCTGGGCACACGTGTACTTGCTGTACCTGGGAGCCATTAATTCCAGCACTAACTGTGCAGGAGCTTATTGCTCTGCACTAATAGAATGTGTAGATGTACCCTGGTAGCTCAAGTAGTAGAGAAGGTGTGAAATCCTGCTTATGACCCAAACTGGTGTTGAATACAATGCCACATGATGGAATTCCATGTATTCATTTTTTAACAAATTAGGAAACAATATTCCTCAAAAGTTATGTTGACAAACATTAAAGGTGCAAAGCAATGCACTCACAAGCATGGCCCTGGACAGACATAGCATGTGAAGTATTTCACATTTTTAGGGCAGGGTCACATTAATACTTCAAAAACTCACTTACATATGTTCAATCAAATAACATGGCTTTGTTTTAACAGTACTCACACCACTTGTAATCTGGGTTGCATTCATGTTTCCAAGCTTCTCTTTTTATAAAACTTTGGTCATCTGATTAAGGAACAGAAAAATATCATTCAAGTCAGATGATGGATTACACTAGGCAAAGGGCTAATGATTCCTGAGAAGGGCTATTGTGGCACAATCAGCCAGAGAAGTCATTCGTACCAAATATTTTACATGTCTGCACCACTGGTCATCATTTTGTGTGTTACGATGTTTTTAAGTTGGCTTTTATATTAGCATGCTTTGGCAAAGGTAAAAGTTTTTGCCTTGAATCAAGCCTGGCTGAGATAACAACTAAATGAAGACGATAGAAACTATTTCCTTGATGAGTACACAGTTCCTAGTTTGATATTGTTCCTTTTGCAGCATTTATAGGTCATTGGGGAATTAAGGAGAATAAATCAGTCTTGACAGGCAAAGCAAACCAAGAAAGTGTGTGTTCACACCCCATGTAAAATACTGATTGAATGCTTACCATGTTCAGAGGCAACAAGCTCTCCCAAGTCCTCCCATAGAAATCTGCAACACGGTAATTAATTCAGGGGCAGTTATACATTATTTTCTTTTGGACCATGAGGAGTCAGTTTTCATTTAAAGCCATGGCTTATATTCTGCTGCCCTCTGGTGGTTCTGTAATGGATGTCTAAATTTACAGTACTTGTAACTCATTCCTTTCAAGTATATCATTTGACTGAGAAAATAGCGGGAGCAAAAGTAAGACTTCTGTAGATCCCAAGTGCTGGACAACAGAAATCTTAAGTTTCTTCTAATATGTCTCTAACCTCCTTTACTACGCTCAGTGGGAGTATGACTCTCTGAAATGTACTCCTGTGCTTACATTTAATATCACCTCATCATACATACTGGACTGAGTTGTAGGGACCCTTATAGTCATTACTAATTTAAAAAAAAGTGGAAAGCTATCATTTATCAGCTTCACCAGTGCAGAATGAATACAACATGACTAATCTCAATGGAAGCTAACATGTATACAATTGGTATCACAACATGGAGATGACAAATGTGAAGTCTGCAAATATAATTTTGATCTACAAAACCAATTTGTTAAAGATTTTTTTAAATATTTTTATCTTAATGGGGATGGCCAATATAAATGGGAAATTCAGTTGTTATTTATATTATACTAACACCCAGAAGCCCCAAGCATGATTATGACTTAATTATACTAGGTAATATACAAATACAAGGAGAAGAGAGCATCTGGCCCCAAGTTGTTTAAAACTGAAGCAGATTAGACAGAAAGGATGGGATGTGAACTGAGGCACAAGAGATTAAGTGATTTACCCTAAATCATTCAGCAGGTCAGTGGCAGAGTCAGAAATAGAACCAGGTCTTCTTTTCCCACATCCATTGACATATCTGTTAGACTATGCTGTACAAATAGAGTCTTATTCTATACAAATATCATCCAGGGAAGGATCCAACAGGGATGCATTTGTGCAATCACACCCCTCTTTGCTACCAAGAGCTCTAGTCTTAACCCCCAGACACATATGGCAGTGAGCTCATTGCCACTATTGCACCCAGGTTTTCAGTGTCCTGACTCAACCCCTGATAGCATCTTATTCTCGTCCTCATATAGAGATTTCTGTTACTTATATTGTGTAGCATGTAAGTGGTCTTTTAAAAAGTGTGTAATTCTTATCAGGCCTATAATTTAAAAGTATTAAGACCACAAAAGATAAAGTTATCGTGCTCATGGAAGTTACCATTATAAATGGATCATTACAAACAAATATAGCTATGCTTTCCCCCAGACAAAGTAACAGCTGAAATCAACTCATTGTAGACCTAAATAGGCACATTTGGACAATATTATAAAAGGCTGTTTAATTTTTTATTAAAGCTGAGCAAAGGTTGATTGTTTTACATCATTACACATGCAATCCAGTTTTATTACGAGCAAATTATTAACCAGAACAACCTGGCTATGTGGGTCACTGAAAACTGTAGTAAACAATCTGTACTGTCTAGGTAAGGAGAGAATTTAGTGGGATATTCTGCAGACAAGGTTCTTTGGGTGAATGTGTTGTCTTTTATTAGACCAACTAAATAATGTTCTGGCTTCTATCCCATCCAGGAGAGCAAAATACAACTGCAGACTCTCCTGAAGAAGGGTGTTTGTACCCAAAAGCTTGCAAAGAACCATTTTCCAACTGTTTAGCTGGTCTAATAAAAGACATCACATTTACCCAAAGAATCTTGTCTGCCTATGTCCTTAGACCAACATGGCTACAGCTAACACCCCAAAAATGTGGGATATTCTGTTTACTAAAGCATGCAAATGGACAAAAATAACATTTGAACATTTGTTGGCTCAGGTGCTTATACTTATGATTCTTAGGACTGGGAATGAACCATAGTTTCATCACCACAAATGACAAAATTGGAGTTCAAGTGGTATTCATTTTACTAGCATTCTAGTAAATGCACGCAAGGACTGTCAGTGGCCACCATTAAAAAACCATCGCTATACCTATAGTATTTAAGGCACTCTTGATTCCGAGCTGTACATGAATTCCAAATATATGAATCTTGGGTTTCCACTATTTTGGTATTCCTTTTTTGTCTAGATAGAACCCAGAAGCACAAGAGACATACAAACAAATAACCATATCCTGTCAACTTAAACTTAAATTAATTTCCACACAGGTTTGCTTCAGGTTTGGGATACAGGTTCTATTGCATTGTCTTATTTTGTTTAAGCTTATTGCTAATTCTGAAGTCCCAAACTCATACTATTGCTTACCAAACCTAGGAATCTCATGTGCTGGCACTACACTAATAGGCTGAAGTTGGTTGAAGCAAAATTTATCTAAATTACAAGGGTATTATTTATCATATTATTCATAAACTCAATATATTGTACCTTTAACCTAAAATTCTGTCAAAGTATGTTTTGACCTGGAAAGAACACACTTGCAAGGTGCATCTACATGTTCATTAATGCACTTTTGCTAATGTGCATTAAATTTAGTACCTTCATTGTGAGGTACTAGAAAAAGGCACATTAGCCTATTTTAATGCATGCGGTTTTTTGTGATGCTTTAATGAGCATTAAAATAGACTAATCCACATTAAAACACATGTGTAGGTGAGGCGACAAATGCCTGAGTTTGTACATGGATGCATGTTATCATACAAAGAGCAGCCACTCCCCAAATATATAGGTGATAACAATTCCATTTGCAAAAAATGGACAAAAACAGGCATTACTTGGTCAGGCAGAACCATCATTAAAAACCTATATTCATGACTCCCATGTAATAGATTGGTACTTTTTGACTCAAAGATCAGTTCCCATCAGCAGGCATTGACTCTGTTGAGGAAGGGTAGTTTATAGAGCTCAATATCTCCCCTCCTCACTCTGATATAATAGAAATGGGAGTGGCCAACTTAGAGCAGATCAGAGGAAGGGACTGAGTAGCTTTACAGGGCACTGCAGATGTGCAGCTCTCTGATCTAACTCGTGGCACTTTCACAGAAAGTGCCATGAATTAGACCAACCCTCCCAATCCAACAGACATTCACTGATGAGAGGATGGGTGATTGAGCTCCACTTTGGAGCCAATTCAGGGGGAGAGGCTGTCTGCAGCATCTGTCCCCTAGCCCCACTCTCTTCTCCAATTCAGCTCAGCCCCACTCCCAGCATATGCTGACAGATGTTAATGAAGGTGCTTCATTTTGGAGCACCTTCACCTGAACCCTCATGTAATGAGGGTTCAGATTGTCTTGCAACCAGACATTTTTAAAGTGTTCTGCAGCTGTGTACTTCAGTCACTGTATGGCTGTAGAGTGCTTTCAGTGGCCGATTGTACAACAAACCATCACATCTGTCAGCACCAACAGTAAACAGTGTGAAGCCTGAGGGTGATAGTAACATTGATTAATAATGAAAAGTCTCATTGCTTATGGTGGTACCTCCCACATTTAAAGCTCTTATCAGGATCTGCTAAAGGGCCAGATTCCATACTTAGTCTCCTGAGTACAACAACATAGATGGTGCAGAGCAGGGAGAAGAGGAACAAAGCTAGCCTTATTCCACCTTTTTTGTCACATGGACTACAAGCTCAAGCTTCCAATACCCTCCCCCTATGCTGAAATTAGTCTGCAGCCCTGAGTCTCCCTAATACCAAACTACAGCTACTCCCTTTCCTACCCTATAGTATTCTGCTCCTGCAGTTAATGCTAGGGCTGGCAAGGAGAGACAGAAGTAGGGTAACCATGGGTAGGTTAGAGGGGCAGGAGCCCCGGGCACTAATTTAGATGGGGTGCAAGACTGGCAGCCTCTGCTACTGCCAGCCTGGCTGCCACCGCCATGGCCTAAAGAGCAAAAACTGCTTATTACACCTGTAAGAGACAGTATAGAGCTGCTTTACATTCTTGGGCCTAGGGAATTCTCCCCAGATCATTTTGGCTTATTTATAGCCCTTATATTTCTTTATATGGTATTAGTGTAGGGTACATAGGACAAAGCTGTGGATATGTTCAGTCTCAAATTTTTAAACAATGACGTTGCATAAAACAGTGGTGTAAAAGTCCCTGATCTTCACAATGTTTCACGGCTATTTCCTTTAGAACATGGTGCTGACTACACATGAAAGTTCAGCCTTATGGGTCTAAGAGCAGATTAAAACACATGTTAAATATGTTGCATAAGTTTGTGCTGCTGAGACTCATTGGCATAGCTTCTTGTATGATGCCTCCCTAGCAGAGCCCTCTGTGCTCTTGCTTCAGATAGAATGCCTTTTGTTTACAATTTCACCAGCTGAGAGACTCTTTTGAGAACAAAAAAAAAAAAAAAAAGAAAAAGAAAAAGAAAGCTGAAGAGGCCACTACAAGGATCTAATCTATGGCTAAGACCACCCCTTGACTGGCAGCCTGCATTGCCATCAGCTGTATGCATGTGAACACATTCTAGTTTAGATCAGCTGTCTGTGCCTTGTCTCTCATTAACATTGATAAAAGCGATGGCCTCTGTCAAACAAGCAGCATTCCTTAGCATACCAGCTGCAGCTGTATCTTAATGCATCCTATAGGCTTGAAGAATTAATTAGTTCTGATAGTCACAAAGTTTCAGAATGACAGCTGTCATAACTGCACAATTAAAATTACACACCGTTCAATTTTCAGTCTTGTAAATTCAGATCCATCATAAGCTTATCAGCTAAAGTTTAGGCTTCCTAGTGGTATGATGTTGGAAGGATTTAAGTTGCTTCTCTTTTTGGAAAACAGATCCAATTCTGCTGTACTCTCAGGGGAAAAAGAGAACAAAATGACAGTCCCACAATACACTACAGGCACATTTACACGAGACATGTTACCGAGCACTAGCATAGTTTACAGAGCAGTAAGCATACATATCTACACATGCACGTGCTTACTGCACAGTAAAAACCCTTAATCCTGCTTAAATTTGCTACTTGCAAATGCAAGTAGCAAATTTAAACGGGATTAGTTACTGTGCAGTAATGCACATGTAGATGCAACCTGGGAGCTAGTTTGCTGCCAGGTCTGTCCAGCCACTAAGGGCCAGTCTCAGGCTAGCCCCAGGGATGTGGGCTAGGAGCCGCTCCTGCCTCAGGGCTTGGCTAGCTCTAGGGCAGCCTACAGACATGTTGAGCCCTGGAGAAACACAGACAGGAAGCCTGAGGGTACTCCAAGCCCCTGTGTCCCCCTGGGCAGGCCACAGCCTAGCTGTGTCTACCTGCCAGCACCCAGCACTGCTGCCTGCACTGCACTGTCTCACAACTGCCAGGACAGTACTATCCAGCTAGCAGAGTGCTACAGGATGCTGCAGCTTCTGGCCATGCCTGTCAGGCCCCAGGGCCACTTGCAAGCAGCTTCTGGCCAGCAGGGCCAGCACCACCTGCCTGCAGCACATCCCTAGCAGCCTGCCCTAAGCCTGCAGGTGCTGCTGGGCAGGTGCTGTGGCCCTGCGCTGGGTGCTGCAGGCAGCTGCCCAGAGCTGACAGCACTGTGACAGCCATACAGGGGCCCAGAGAGCCAGCATAGGATGCACCATGGCCTCATCCTCCTCACACAGGCCCATGCCCACATCCATGCTCTCCACCCAAGCCCCATTTGGACCAAGGAGGAAACTGACAACCTCAGGGTACTGTGGGGTGAGGCAGAAGTGCAGCACCAGTTTGAGTGGGGTAGGCGCTTCAGCACCAACATATATGAGTTGCTGTCAGGCTGGATGGGGCAGCGAGGGCATGATTGGTTGGCCAACAGTGCTGCATAAAAGTCAAGTCCTTTTGGGCACAGTGGGTCACCGTGACCTACCATAATTGTCGGTCCAGCCATCCCTGCAAGTCCATGCCCTTTAAGCAACAACTGGATACCATTCTTGCATCCTACAGGCTGCAGTCATTCTATCTTTAACAGCACAGGCGGCC
Source organism: Alligator sinensis (assembly GCF_000455745.1). NCBI lineage: Eukaryota > Metazoa > Chordata > Crocodylia > Alligatoridae > Alligator > Alligator sinensis. The sequence goes on along the minus strand of NW_005843101.1, from coordinate 242,262 downwards.
TGCCCAAGGCTCAAGTCCCTACCCCGGCCTGGCATCTCTGTTGACATGTCACCAAAGGAGGGCCTCTCGGGTGTGCAGCATCCCATCCCACTATGCTCCCTGGCTGTAGTTTCCACCAGCAGCTCAGGGAGCCCTAGCCAAAGCCTGCCTCACCAGCTCTGCAGCCCCAGGCCCAGCCACAAGACACAGCCATAACTTTGGCTTTTTTGGTCCGATTGATGAAACTTGCAGGGATGGTAGCCTCTTCTGAGAGCATGAAACCTGCCAAGTTTCAAGAAGATCAGTGCAGGGATTTGGAGGGAACTGTACCCCAAATTCTTGAAAGCAAAACTCCTGTCACATCTATGTGTTACACCACAGGGGGGGAGTGGGGGGCTCAAAACTGCAGGGGTGGTGGCTTTTACTGAGGCCACAAAGCCTGCCAAGTTTCAAGAAGATCAGTGCAGGGGTTTGTGGAAAACTGCACCTCAATCTGCAGACAAGCAAAACTCATGACATGGGTGACACTGTGTGTGTTAAGGCGCAGCGGGGTAAAAGCTGCAGGGATGGTGGCCCCTGCTGCGGCCACGAAGCCTGCCAGCTGTTGAGGAGTTTGGTGCAGGGCGGGGCTCTGGGGCCCTGCATCCCTAGCAGCTGACAGACAAAACTCATGCCATGGGTGCTTGTGGGACTGACTGTGTCTGTCTTGGAGCAGTTGATTTTCTGTATTGATTCTTTCCTCTCCTTAGCCTAGTTTTGTAGGTGTTAATTGATGGCAATTAACTGGCTACATTAGCTAGTACTGTGTATTGAGCTGGTCCCTGAATGAATCATGATTGATTGGTAACTGGTAACACAGTAGCTTAGCAGCCAGGCCTGCAGTAGTGTCTCCCGTGCCCCAAGACAGACACAGCCACAGTGGGTGGTATGAACAGCTGCAGGTCCAGCACCCCTGCCGTTAAGTGCCCACTCTCCACCAGGCCTGACAGGCCGGAGTTTTGAAACATGGGTGTCATGGGCACTGCCCACCCAGCCGGCGCTCACATGCATGAATGTGCTGCGGTGGTCCACAACAACCTGCAGGACCACGAAGTGAAATCCCCAGCAGCTGTAGTAAGGGCAATCTCCGTGGGATGCAAAGTAACAGGGATGTGGGTCCTGTCTAGGGCCCCAATGCAGTGGGGGAGTGCTGGGGCACAGAACCCTGCCACCATCGCCAGTGGGTCATGGATGTGGAGTATGGTGTCACCCAACATGTTCTGGAGGGTGCCGCACACCTCCAAGATAGCCTCCCCAGTGGTGGCCTTGCCCACGCTGAACAGATGTCCAACGTACCACAGGCAGGCAGGCATGGCCTGCTAGAGCAGGGCAAGGGCCAGTCAGATGCCCTTGGGAAGGGCCGGGTGCATGCTGGTGTCCTGCCACTCCAGGTGGGGCTGAAGCTGCTGGAAGAGATCCCGGAAGTTGGCCTGGGTCAGCCAGAAGGCATCCAGCTAGTGCTCATTGTCCCAGGTCTGCTGGACAATGTGCCACCACCAGTTCATAGGCAGTGGGGCTGGAGGCCCAGGAGGTCAATGGCAGCCCCTCATTGGCATCCCTGCCAATGGCAGCTGCAAAGCAGCAGCCCTGGGACGGTGCACTGTGGTCAGGCACGCGGTTGCTGTGTGTGTGGGAACTGGGCAGGGTGAGATGGCCATGTGCCAGGTGGTGGTCGGAGCGGTGGAACAGCAGAGCTGGCGTGGAAGTCAGTAGGAGCATGGGGTATTGGTCACTACTGCCAGGGGCAGGGACTGAAGCAGCCATAGCACAGGGAGGCAGAGTGACTAAGGAGACAGCTGCCACGTGCTACCCCTGCACTTGGCATACTGCTCCTGGGCAAAGAAGGGACTGGCCAGAGAGAAGAGAGAGGGGCTGGCTTTTAAGTACAGCTGCCAGGTGCTGGCAGCTGTATCCAGAGCCTAGAGCTCCCCACAGTGGCGGCATCAGCCCACTGCAGGGCTGCAGGAAACTTGGTGCAAAGAGCAACAAATCTGTTCCCTTATTTCCACATGTGTAGACACCTGCCCAAAAGGGCTTACACCAGAGTAGCTTACACCAAAGAAAACTTAGACTGAATCAAATGCATGTGTAGATGCGGTAGAGCTGTTGCTAATTACAAGTATTTTTTTCTTTTCAAGAGCAGGTTCCTTTCCTTCTTTTGCTCTAAATCAAAGTACTATTACAAAGTACATACTGCATAGCTAGAAATACACCCCCTTCCTGGGCATCAACTTTACTTACTTACAAATTCACTTAGTCATGGTATTAATAATAAAATTAAATGGATTTCAAGCCTGTTCTCCTATTGCCCTCAGGCTTGGCGACACCTACTGAAAAGCCCCTTAATCTGATCCTGTCTAAACTAGCCACTCCCACTTCCATTATATCTGAGTGAGGAGAGGCATTATTTATCTTCATAAATACAGAACCACTTGCCTACTGACAAGACTTGGTCTTTCAAGCAAACACTGCCTGCCTCTTAAATGGGAGTCATGCACATGAGTTTTCAGTGAGGTTTTGACTGATCAAATTTGTGGCACTTTTCTTTCATTTTTTGTAAATGCAGTTGTTCTTACATGTATGTTTGAGTGGTTGTTCTTTGTATGACCACATGTTCACATGTAAATGAAGGCATTTATGACAGTAGTTATGATTTGCTGTTCATCATTCTCTGGTTTAAAACATTTTGGTTGCAAAAATTTCAGAGGGTTTGGACATCATGTGAGTCACACAAACAAGCAACCATGCCACAAATTAGTCTCACTCTTCCTTTTTTAAGTGTTTAATTGAAGCTATGTGCCAGGACAGGTGGCAAAATTACAGACACCTCTCATTTCCACAATTTTTCATGCTTTTCTGGTTGCTATGAAGTTTGTAACTGTGTCACTCAGGAGTGGCAATTCCATAGCAAGTAACATTTTCAAAAGTACCAAAGTGGATTAGGAGTCAAAAATCCATTTTCAAAAGTAACTTAGGAACCATTCCTCTTTTCTTCTTCACTCACAAACAGGACTGATATTGTACAATGGTTAACACCCGGCACTGCAAGAAGCATCAGAGAATTGTAGCTCCTTGTTCTGTTTCCAGGGCAAAGATAAATAAATGTTTTTTCAGCCCACAGATTTGAGATACCATCCCCAGAACCTCTTCCCAGTTTTGTGAGACTCTAGAGAAGGTCAATCCTTTTCTACCTTCCCCTTCATCCTCACCCATTGGATTTGGATCCAGAATGCCAAGAACCTTCCTAGACCACACAAACAGTTAACAATGGGTAGCTAGCTGGCTGGCTGGTTATATCTCAGGGCATGCTGGACTGATGTTTTACTAGACTGAATTTCCTATGTGAGATTGTGGCCAGAGTTTTTAGGACCTGGGGCTAGGTTATCTATTCATAATATTTTTAGGCCTGGAGACAGTAGGCTGATGGGGCCAGTTTAGTAATTGCACTTGCACTTCTGCAGACAGCTCTACAGTTAGAAGTATCTCTGATCCGTATAACAAAGTTGGGGGGAGGGCAGGAAATTGCTGTTATTCACCAGAACTGTGCCTCCCAATGTGCTGCATGTCTGGAGGGGATTGGCCACCTATCCTGGAATGAGGAAGAAAGTAGCACTGCCTTGTAATGGTAGGAGCACATTCTGTATCTAAAGTTACATTTTACATCCTTATTTCAGTACTAGCCAATTGCCCGTCAAGAGTGATGGTGGGGGGAGGGCAGGAAATTGCTGTTATTCACCAGAACTGTGCCTCCCAATGTGCTGCATGTCTGGAGGGGATTGGCCACCTATCCTGGAATGAGGAAGAAAGTAGCACTGCCTTGTAATGGTAGGAGCACATTCTGTATCTAAAGTTACATTTTACATCCTTATTTCAGTACTAGCCAATTGCCCGTCAAGAGTGATGGGGGGAGCCCGCTTCCCATGTCCCCACCGCAGTGTGGGGGGCAGGGGAGGACTGGGCCCAAGCATGGGGAGAAGCCAGGCCACTGCGGTGGGAGGGGGGGAAGGGGGAGCAGAGCAGGGGGATGAGAGGAGTGGGCTCAGGGCCAACATATGGAAGGATGGGTGAAGGAGAAGTGGGCCCAGGCCCAAGTGGGGGAGGAGGCCCACTCCTCCCCTCCCCCAGTCACTGCTGTGTTGGGCCACATTGGACCAGACCCATTGCTCACCCCCCACTGCCATGTTGGGCCCACTTCCCCGCATCGTGTCGGGCCCACTCCTCCCCTTCCCCCACCGCCACCACTGCCCCAATCAGAGCACTGCCACAATCAGAGCATGAATAAAGTGTTACAGACAGACAGACAGACAGATTAAGGCTTTTATAATATTAGAATGGGAGTTGGTTTGCTCAAAGATAGCTGATGTACCTCTGCATGGCACTGTGTCACATAGACTATCCTTTTAGGATTTAAAGCTAGATATCTTGTTAGTCCCAAAATGTGAGTTTCCCATCTGTACTTTGCTTATTATTGCAGTGTAGGTTACATTCTTTTTTGCTGTTTATACTAGGCCTGTAGTGAGCAACTTGGGAAAGGAGAAAATTTTAAAAAAACCTCGCTTTCCAAGTTTTTTCTGGGCAGGGTGTTGGGAGGGGTGGGGGGACACCTAAGCTTTCCTCCAAGAGTTGTGAGGGAGAACCTTTGGTGCTAATTAACTGTTTTAATTTCTGGCTTGATGAAAACACACTATGTACTTTACATTTTATAATATTACTATAAACTTTTCTGCAGTCAGTAAATGCATTTGTATGCTATAATCACCTTTATGATGAGGTTTCCTTTTCTGAGCCTGGTCCCAGAACTGCTATCTGAGCACATGGCAGGCAGGCTTAGTGGCAGGGACAAGAGGGAGCTGGGAAAAAAGGTAGGGTTTCTAGCTAGTAAGATGGCTATAGCAAAATGGATGATAAGGCAATCACTACATGAGTGCATGGCGTGAGAGGGGGTTGGCTCAGTAGGGAGGATGGGAAAGGGAGCTGGGAGGAGAGACATGAGAAGGCTGTGGCTGTCAGTATGGCTGTTGCAAAATGACTATTGCCAACTCATTATCTGCAACACAGTCACCATTTGGAGCAGCCACAAAAGGAGGTATAACTCAGAAAGGGAGGGTGTTAGATCTCAGAAAGGCAGTTAATTCACATCCACCCAAAATGGCACCCCTGAGAGAAAAAATCATTACTGGGGTATATACCATAAGGTGTAGTACCAACTTCTTTGAATTAATAAAAATGTACTCAGGGGTGTACTTGGTAGCCATGTTGGTCTGAGACAAAAAGACATACAAAAAACTAGAATGGACAATTTTCTTGCCATTTTCCAGTTGGTCTAATAAAAGGTATCATTTTGGAACCAAGAGTTCTAGTTTTTTATATGTAAAAATGTACTGACACTTACTTACCTGTCTCCTCCTCTGCAGTGCTGCTGGCAGCCTAACTGCTCTCAAGGATTGAAGGCTGGTGAGCAACAGGAATAAGGAGCTGAATATTCAGGTATATCTCAATGGAGGTTTGGTCAGGCTGCTATCTGTCAATGAGTTTCTGTCTTGACCTAGAATTACTCTTGGTCCTACAGTCCCTTGCCTTCCTTGTGAATTGGCAGTGTTCAAACCAAAATTGAGGGTCCATGCCCTCAGAAGTGTCCAGGTTTCAATGTCTTTACTCTAGGACTTTCCAAATCTTCACCTCTCCTCAGATGGCAAGGAGATCTAGGGCCACCACATTTTTCCTGTTGGACATATTTCAAGACTAGAATAAAATGCAAGATATGCTGACTCCAAGAGCATCTGAATGCAAACAAATCTCAGCTATCGGTGCACCAGCGTCATACCAGGAAGAGATATCTGGCTATCATAACCCTGAACAGTAAAGGAGACACAGGTAAACACAATGACCAGTCCTGGCAGGATACAAAACAATATGGGAAGATATATGGGTGGATCTAGGATTTTGAAGATGCAGATACTGTAGTACATCATCACACCTAACACAACAGATCATTTTCTCCATTTAAAAATAAACTAGAAGCTTTATTAATATACTAGGGACCTAGGGCTGTATCACTTAGTTCAAGATTGAAGCAAAAATAAATATAACTTCATTGGAATGAGTGAAAAGCAATTTGCAGGGCTGTGAAATAGGACCAGAAGCAGCAAACAAACAGCAGAATTGCAGAACAAAAGATAGCTTAATTACTAGAACATCAAGATCATTGAAGAGAGGCTTGTTAATCATAGAATCATAGAAAATGAGGGTTGGGAGGGACCTCAGAAGATCATCTAGTCCAACCCCCTGCTCAAAGCAGGACCATCCCCAGATAGATCATCCCAACAAAAGCGTTGTCTAACCAGTTCTTAAAAACCTCCAAGGATGGAGATTGCACCACTTCTCTGGGTAACCTGTTCCAGTTTTTACTATCCTCCTTGTGAGAAAATTCTTCCTAATATCTAACCTAAACTTTCTTTGCTGTAACTTGAAACCATTGCTCCTTGTTCTGTCATCTGCCACCACTGAGAACAGTCCAGCTCCATCCTCTTTCAGACCCCCCTTCAGGTAGTTGAAGGCTGCTATTAAATACCCTCTCAAGTCTTCTCTTCTCCAAACTAAATAAGCCGAGTTCCCTCAGCCTGTCCTCAGAAGTCATGTCCCCCAGGCCCCTCACCATTTTTTGTTGCCCTCCACTGGACTTTCTCCAATTTGTCCATATCCTTTCTGTAGTGGGGGGGCCCAAAACTGGACACAATACTCCAAATGTGGTCTCACCAGTGCTAAATAGAGGGGAATACTCACCTCCCTGGACCTACTGGCAACACACCTACCAATGCAGCCCAGTATGCCATTAGCCTTCTTTGCAACAAGGGCACAGTGCTGGCTTATATTCAGCTAATTGCCCACTGTAACCCCCAGGTCTTTTTCTGCAGAGCTGCTGCCCAGCCAGTCAGCTCCCAGCCTGTACTGGTGCATGGGATTGTTCCATCTTAAGTGAAGGACTTTGCACTTGTCCATATTGTACCCCATAATATTTCTTTTGGCTCAATCCCCCAATTTGTCCAAGTCACTTTGAATCCCAGCTCTATCCTCCAGTATATCTACTACTTCCCTTAGCTTGGTGTCATCTGCAAACTTGCTGAGGGTGCACTCTATGTCATCTTCTACATTGTTAACACCTGTGAAATGAAGAGTTTAGAAGGAATCAGGTAGATTATAATGAAGCATCAAGTCAATGGATTCCCTCAGCACTGCCTGACTAGAAATGCTACCACTGCTGCTAGGCAGTTGGTTTTAAACGTCGGGTGGACCAGGAATCAAAGGTGGGGTGCAACTGTACCATTTCACCCCCTGGATCTGCCCCTGGGAAGAAAGCTGAAGGATCAACAGAGCAGTACGCAGCAGATACAACCACATTTACATTAGTAAGCAACAATTTCAGTAAAGTGAAATTCTGTCTGCTTCCAAGAGCAATACAAATACCACAGTACTTTTGTGGGTTATTATGGTACCCAACCCCATGTTCAAAACCCCTGAGTCACTTTTGAAGATAGGACTTAGGCTTCACTGGGGGTGTCTACATGTGCATTCATGTGCCTTTACTAAAGTGCATTAAATTTAGTACCTCCAAAATGAGGTACTAAATAAATGTGCATTAGGCTGTACTAATGCTCAGTAGAGCAAGTACACACTTTTTAGGTGATGCTTAATGTGCAGAAGCCTATTCTACTGCACATTAGCATATTAGCACAGTTTTTGACACACTGCTTTAATGCATAGTAGAACAAGCTACTGCACGTTAAAGTGCAGGTGTATATGTGCCCACTGTCTCCTAAATCCTTTAGAAAACTTAATCTCACATTATGGTCTCCATCCTACCCTCTGTTGTTACATCAGGAAAGGAAGAAAGAGGAGGGTCTGATGTAGAAAGTTCAGGGCTCTGCTTATGCAGGCCATTAGATTAGAGGATCATTAGCCCTTCCCATTGTCAAAATCTGTTAATGAAGGGGGCAGACAAAGCCTTCTTCCTGTGAAGGAACATGGCAGTGTCCTTCCATAGTAGACAGTACCACAGGAGGATGTAAAACCACCCAAATGCACCTATTCACATACCACATCACTAAAGGAGTCATATCTATGAATTGGAAGGCCTGACCAGCTCCTAAAGCTAGCTAACATGTATGCTGCTATCAGCAGCATGTGTATTGAGCTAGCAGGTGTTGAGCTTCATATGTGACTTCTGCTCAGATAAGCGTAAAAGAGCAACGCACTATACAGTGCCTGAGCCCACACCAAGGAATCCTGTCCTGTCTGCCAGATGATGCACAAGGTTTCATCTTTGCAAACCATTCCTGTGCTGGCCAGGACAGGAGCTAGGAAAAAGAACTACATTTATGAGCTGCTAATTACTTTCCAGCACAATCTGATATAGTCTGTTTAACCTCCAGCAAGAGAAAGGACTCATTATACCAATAACTGAAGATGGTGCTGATTCCTCTTAAGTAGGAGAGAGGTAGTTGAAGTAGTCAGTGAAAACACTGCATTGCAACATGGGGAAAAGAGGAAAAGTTCTTCATAAGAGAAAGAGGTTTTACCCCCATCTGAATGCCACAACAGTGTGTAACAAAGCAGATAACAGAGTTGATGGATGTTGTTTTTTATCTCACTCTGCAACACAGGAAATGGATATGCCTGAGTTCATGCTCTTTTTTCAGCACTGCAGAGGGGAGAAATCATGCTGACCTTAAACTGCCCTAGTAGCTGTCAGTTCTGAAGCAAGCATATATATCATCATGCATTGCTGTATCCAAAAAAACACTCATGCCACAAAAAACACTGTGTCTGTGGCTTTACCTGCAGATTTTCTCTTTAAAAATATTCGTCATTGTTGGCCACTAAGAATAATGCAGTATCATGGAACAAAATACATGGGGGAGGTTTCTCTGGCTGCTTCACTTTAAGCCTCCTGCAGAGACAGTGTTATGGAAAGACTGTGCTGGAGTAGCAAGGACTGGGGCCCTGCCTTCTCTTTTAAAAATAACAAGCCAACCTTGCAGCAAGTGTTGACAGAGGGGAACAGACACAAGGGATGGACATCCCCTTGCACACCAGGTACCAAGGAGGTGGAATCTACCTAACAGAAGTCTGAAACTGAGGAGTCAGCTGGAATCTTTTCTTCATTCTATACCATTCAGTCAATCTCTGATTTGCTGAATAATTTACTAGAAAGAATCCACCCCCTAGGACATGGTTTGGCAATATTTGGCCCACAGAGCCACTGGATCTGCCTCGTGGAGCTTTGCCTCTGCCTGCTCCCCTGCTGGGGCTGGGCAGTGAGGAGCTGCACTGGAACCAAGGAATTGGAAGCTGTGCCAGCATCGCCACCAATTCTCCCCACCCGCTTCTCCCTGGCTGCAGCATGGGTACAGCTTCCATCCAGTAGGAAACTGAGTTTGGGCTGGGCAGCTTGCAGCTAAAATTGTGCTGCAGCTGGAGGGGAGGGGAGGGGAAGGCAGAGGTAGGGAGCAGCAGCTGTGTGCAGTCATGGCACAGGTCCCCACCAACTAGAAGCTAGGTCCACACAGCAGCTGGTGGGGAGCAGGGGTGGGGAAAAGTGGCAGCAGCAGCATGGGTACAGTTTCCAGCTGCCTAGCCCCAGCATACCTCCTCTCCATCTCGAAATTGTGCTCACACCCCAGTCAGGAAGCTGGGGGTGGGAAAAGCAGCAGTGGTATAGGTGCAGCTCCCAGATGCCTGGCCCCAGCATAGGCACAGGTAAACCCCCCTTACACATGTGACACCACTGAAGCACCGGGCCCACACTGGACTGGAACCAAGTTGCTCCAGCCTGCAGCTTTAAAATATTGCCAGCCTCTGTCTTAGGAGGATATCTAAGAATTGTCAACTTTGAGTGTCCCCCACATGAAGAATAGCCAAAATCTGGCTCTTAATTGAGATTCTTAGAATCTGTGGCTCAGCGATTGCAGACTGTACATAAAAATACAGCTGTCTGGGAAAGCCTGACCAAACAAAGAAAAAATTACAGTCTTTAAGACCATACATGCCTCCAGAATGTACGTGTACAACATGAACACTGTCCACATAAACAAGAAATGGTTTACTTTCCTCATCCCATAACAGAAAGGAACAGGATCTGATGAGTGTGCAGGAAACCCCTTTGCCCTTCCAGTTCCTACCAACAATTTTGTTATATATATACACACACACATGCACACCCCCCCCAAATTAGCACCTTCCTATGCAATCCAAGTGATACCTTTTCTAAGATAACTGCTCTGTTTTTTATCTCCATTTCTAACTGTGATGGTATTACATGTGTCATAACATATATACTATAAATACTGATATTATATATGATATCATATAAGTATATACATGACACTATGCATCTTGGTGAGGCCACAGCTGGAGTACTGCATTCAGTTTTGGGCTCCACAATTCAAAAAGGACGTGGAGAAGCTTGAGAGAGTGCAGAAAAGAGCCACATGCATGATCAAGGGTCAGGAAAACAGACCTTATGATGAGAGGCTCAGAGCCATGCGCAGGCTCAGCGGTGATCTGGTGGCCACCTATACATTTATCAGGGGTGCTCACCAGGATCTGGGGGAATGTCTGTTCACCAGAGCTCCCCAAGGGATGACAAGGTTGAACAGTCACAAACTCCTCCATGACCGTTTCAGGCTGGACGTAAGGAAGAACTTCTTTACTGTCTGAGCCCCCAAGGTTTGGAATAGACTGCCACCGGAGGTGGTTCAAGCACCTACTTTGAACACCTTCAAGAGACAATTGGATGCTTATCTTGCTGAGATCCTGTGACCCCAGCTGACTTCCTGACCCTCGGGCAGGGGGCTGGACTCGAAGATCTTCCAAGGTCCCTTCCAGCCCTAATATCTATGAAATCTATGAAATCTTTTACAACTGAACTTTATAAAAAGAGGTGATAGCTTAGAGACCTTTGTTCTTTTTGATAATCTATTTATTGAATGTTTTCAAACAGGATAAAGTTCACCCTGGGTACATCCAGACAAGCAGAAATATGCATTTCCCTGGGGAAAAACAGCAGTGGCACATAGTTGTGCCACTGCTACTTGTCCCTAGAGAACACCCCTGCACGTACACTCTGGCACGCAGCAAATTGCCCCAGATGGGGTAGGGGAGCCTGGGGTCAGCACCTAGGCTGGCCCCAGTGGTCTTACCTGGGGTCCTGGGGACCTCCTGAGACTACAGTATCAGTGATCTGGGCACGCAGAGCCTGGTCAGCAGCTGGAGTGTGGCTCTGGCGAGCCAGGCTCTGGTTTCAGGAGCCGCACTCTTCAGCCATGTGAGCTGCCCCATGCTTTTTATCACGTATTTTTAAACACTGGGATTTCCTGGTATCCAATTTGGCTCCACACTGCAAATATGCAGCACAGAGAACCTTTTCATGTGTACCACGTGCGTTTTGTGGCCCCTCAAAGGCTTTTGAGGTGCCGTAAGACACACATTCTGGACTGAGGCAACACTTCAGGCAAAAATTAGTGTTGGTGGGGAAAATAGATCTCTAATGACCAACCAGATTGTTCATCCATGGGGCTTCAGACACTAGGCACCTGGTATGCCCTGTACTGGTACTGCTGCAAAATCCCCAGCAAGAAATAAGAAAATCTCCACCACTGACATTGTTTCATGGCACAGGCAGAAACAAGTAGCACAAAAAGATACATGTGATTACAAGAAGTAAGTGTTTTATCAAGTAACAATCCAAAAGTGATACAGAAGAGATGCATAGTTTCCAGTAGTACTGATATATTGAAAATTACAGTAATTTAACACCTTCCTATATAGTCTAAGCAACGTCTTTTGTAGAAAAATTGCTTTGTTTTTCACCTTCATTTCTAACTATGATGATATTTTGTGTGTCACGATATTACCCTATATATTATCACTAAAGAGGAGGGATTGATTCAGATAAGTACAAGAACTCCCTCAGCATGAACATGAACAAAAGATTTCAAGTAGTTCTGCTACTTCTCTGTTTTCACTTGAGAAACTCAGTATTTTCTGGCTTCAGCTGGAAGCAGCAGGACTGATATAAGTTAGTCAGAACTTTCTTATAGTGTTTCAGTTTAAGAAGAGCCAACAGCACAGGAGACCTCATGAAAGTATATTCTTAGTTGATTTTGAGACCTCTAATCAGAGATAAAACATCAGTCAGTCTTCACCTCAGAAATTCCTGAGGGTCCCAGTGCTCATAAGGGGTTCCACTACTCACCCAGGGAAAAACAAGAGTTGTATTCAGCCCTTCCCTCATTCCTACTTTATTTTCAAGCCCTCTGGTTGAACAGAACAAGCAGAGGGCTCATGTAGGAAGAAGGTCAGACATGGAGTGAGAACTTGGTTTAGGTTCATTTCTGTATCAAATGGCAAATAATAGAATAAGCATAATTGCAACACATACCTGTGGTCAGAAATAGGAAAATGGGGAGACATAGAAAGGAGAAAAAAAGATACTTAGTGGTGCTGAATTATCAAAAACAACAAAAGAAAGGCAGAAGGTAAGATAGAGGTGCACTTTATAAACTAAGGTGAGATGCACCTTTGATTCAGTTCTATATGGTGCACTTTTAGGCTGTCTTCTGCCTGACTTCAGACTAATGCCACTAGCTACCTACTCTACTCATCATAAAGTCAAGTAATCAAAAGTAGGACTGCCCAGGAGGTGGGGCAGCAGCCATGATGAGATCTCTCAGAGAAGATGGACCATCTGAAATGCGCTCTCTCTCTTGAAACTCATGTTCAATGATCTGCTTGCCTCCAGAGGAAATCTCCACCTGCCTCTGGATGATACTTGTTAGTAAGCTACTTGAGACCTAACTAGCTATATAGTTTGCAGTAACTCAGATGCGTAATCAAAGACTACCATGCCACTGTTTGCTCTAAGGTATTTCTCTGATATTGCTCTACCCTGTACCCTATTCCAAACCTACTCCTTGTAACCAATAAAGTTCTCCTTTGTACCTAGCATGGGAGACTTATTGGGAGAGGACCAGGAATCAAAGTGGGGTGCAACTGTACCATTGCACCCCCTGGATCTGCCCCTGGGAAGAAAGCTGAAGGATCAACAGAATAGTACTCAGAGGGCCTATATTATGCCTTGCGGTCCCCTTCGTTCGGCTGACTAAGGGAGACCACTATTTATGCTTCAGACTGAGGGAAGCACCTCAAGGTCTTGCAGTGGGTCAAGTACCCTCAAGGATAACTAGGCCTGTGTTTCTCAGGGAGCACAGGGCCAAGATTAGTCCAGACCCTGGGTGGTGGCAGCATTACCCCCAGGCTTGTGGGTGTGCTCCAGGAAGGGGATCAGCTGGATGTGAGGAACCCCCAGGGAGGCACTCAGGGCCTGGAAGGTGGTTGGGCACAGTGAGGTTGGTGGCTCAACACAGGAGCACCCGCTACTGGCCCACCATACAGGTCACCCAAACTAACAAGATATTCTTGAAAATTCAGGCCATTGCTTTTATGATCAGGAGTGACTGGCTTCCAAAGCAGTAAATGAATAAAAAAAGAGCTGCGACAAACTTTGAGAAGAGTACAAGTGATAATTTCATCTATAAAGTATTCAGTCCTTCCTAGTAATACATAGCTGATGTGATTGGATTAATTTTGTTCTTTGTGGTTCTAAAAGATTAGTCATAATGACATAACCAAGCTTCAAAGTGGTTAAAAACAAAGGAGAAAAGAAATCCCCCCTTCTATTCAGTTAACCAAACCTAGAAGATGGTTTAGATAATTCTGTTTTCAGAACTACGTTTCGTGGAAACACCCTTCATTTCAAGACCTGATAAGTCCATATCAATGAAGTCTTTTCACTGTCTAACTTCGTTCAAGTTAAGTATAATGATAACAACAGTTACTCCAAACCTCAAGTCATATCCCCCTAAAAGACAAAATATTCTGCCACCGTTGCTCAGTGGCCTTGGAATTGTCCTGTCAACAGTTTTAGAGAGAGGGATCTGCAGAGCAGAGTCCTGTCAGGATATCCTGTCATTCAGTTAAGAAGGGTTTATTCAGCTTTGCAGTGAAAACTTCCAGCAAAGGCCCCACATTTTAGATTTTTTTTCCTGTCTAAGGGCAAGTTTCACATGTTGTGTTTTTCAGTCCAATGCTTTCTTCAGGAAAAGGAGGGAAGAATCATTTCAGTCTTTGCCTAAGAATGCAGTAAAGTAGAAAAGCTAACAAAACTGTGGACATTTTCTGCCATAACATTATTACTCATGAGTGAAGTTTTCTGAAGAGAAAAAAATCAACAACTTTTCATAATGGGAAAAGATCTGGCTATTTTATTCTTGGTGTTTCCTTTGGTTGCAAAGAGTCTGTATTCACCATCACAAGCCACAGATCAGGTAAGAAAACCCTTGCATTTAATTTTGTATCAATTTATCCAGATAATGAAATATAAATAATCATATAAATAATATAACAGAATTGTTCTGTATTAGTTTTACTGCTTTTATATACATAGTATATCATATCATCTATTGTATCTTATGGGAAAAAACAGTGAATTGTCTATTATTGATTATGTGCTATTTACTCATAGATAAATAGATACCTGTCCTCAACTGTGTATATCACAGAATAGCCATACTGAAATCAGTGAAATTTTTATACCAGCTTTAAAATCTGGCACACTGTTTGCCCAGTGCAAAAGATACCTCTACATCAGGGAAACTGGCAATAGATTACATTTGACACACAAACCAAAACCAACAGAAATACTAGATTTGCATCGTATCAAGAGATGAAAGCCATTTTGCTAGAATAAACAACTTGCTTTATTTTTTCCCAGCAAGAAAAGCTATTTTAGACAAGTGAAAAATAGCCTAGAGAATTTAGCCACTGTAGAAAATGATAATAAAGTAACAAATTTGCCTTGCGATTAGCAGGCTATGAAAACTGATGCATGTATCATGCAAATACAGATTTAATGGATTTCTAGAATTTCACAATGTGTTTTGCAACACATATTTATTGAAGTTATATTATAAAAGTAAGCATAACAATAAGAACTAGTCAACAAAAAGATGTATTTGTTTAAACCAGGGGTTTCAAACATATAGCCCATGGTCCAGATCCAGCCCAGGGCCAACAGTGAGTTTTGACACTCCTGGTTTAAACTATCTATGCACTCTAACACATGTTAAGTAATAGAACTAGGGGGGAAGATTTGAACAGACTATTACAAAAATTAAATGGATGGAAAAGGAGAGAGAAATAGAAAAAAAACACTCTATACTTGCTATCCTTGTTTGGTTGGGTGGGGTGGGGTGGGTGTGCCCCACCAAAACTGGAAAATCCCCAAAAAAGGTATAAAGCTATCTTTGTTGTGTGGGGGTAGGATGGGGTGTGTGTGTCATCCATCTCCACCCCCCTCCCCAACTAGAAAAGCCTGAAACGAGTATAAATAAGTGATGGGGTTTTCCCTTAACTGCTTTTTTATTATTATTATTATTATTATTATTATTATTATCCCAGTCATTTTCTTCCAACAAGAAAAAAGTTAGAGGTGGGAAAGTGAAAGAAAGTACAAACTTTCATGCTATTTGAAAACAAAAGGTTCCAAAATATCTGAGCAGAGGGGAGGAAATGAGTTTATTGGAATTTTTTATTTCCAATCATTTTTTGGAAAATATCATCAAAAACCAAATTTTGTAAGGAAAAAATGCCATTTGCAAAACCGCATTTTTTATGGGGAAAAATGTTTCAGTGAATTAATTTCAGCCATCCGCAAATCCTACTGCTTTATGATAGATTGCCTGTTGCAAGTGAATCTATTACACATAAGACCAAATCCCATGGACTTCACAATTAAAGTGACTTGTTCTGCTCAACTTTGCAAATCAGGAACTAAAAATCATAACACATTAGGAACACCAATGTTGAAATAAACAGTTTAGTAAGCATTCTGCACTTAAAATGAACTCTCTTGTTCCTTCAGTGTTAATTTACATAGTTGAATCCATGGGATTATTCATGGGAGTAATTCATGGCTGGATTGAGTCCTTTATGTTAAAATATTTACATCTGACTTTTATTTTGTTGCATAAGAACATTGTTTTAAGTGTATTTTTTCAGATAATTGAATAGGTTGTGTATTTACAGACTTTCTACTGAGGAACAGCATTTCAAAATTCAGCACTTAGTAGTACTATAAAAATGAAGCATTTTGTGGGTATGCACACATGCAGAGTCCCCCTGACTGGGGCACTACAACGTTTCCTTAAGGCATGCTCTCCAGCCAGGGAGAAAACTGGGGCTGCTACATCATTCCCCCAGGGGAGCCTTTCAGAGAGATATGGATAATAGAGAAGCTGCTTCCAGTTGCAACACTGGCAAAATCAGCTGGAGGTAGCACTCTGTCACTACTATGCACAATAGTAGCATCAGCTGTTGGAGCTGCCTCATTGCAGTAGCAGCCCTCTCTGCCACCCCATTGTTGGTACTCATGAAGTGCTACATGTAACTATCCACACATCACATGTGGTGCTACACAACGTAGCACTACAAAGAAGTTCCTCTTTGAAAGAGAAATATTTCTATGGCAGATCCACCATTTTTGTGGTGCTACAGATGGTGCAACTATGTGGACACTCATTTTTTTGTAGTACTACAAAGGCATTTGTAACACTACAGATGTAATGAGTCCATGGCCTAAGGGTGATTCCATTGCATCCTGTTCAAGTTCTTGAAAGTTCATGCAAAAAGGAAAAAGATCCTCCTTCTGTTCACCACTTTTTGAGACTACGTCTAGAAACAGAAATTACACATAAGCCAGTAACAGTGATCAGAAACCAGTCTAAACCTGTAAAAGAACAGAAGTTCAGTGAACATAAACCAGTTTCAAAATGACAGAATATGGTTTAAGATAGACCCGGATGGATGTAGTATCAGATTTAAACACTTTAGTTTAAACTGGTCTATTGAACTTCTGTTCCAGATCCTCTCCCGACACAAGTTAGGTCACAATCTCCCCTCCTGCCACTAACTCCCCCTTACACGTTGGGCAGGCCAGCTTCTGCCCCCACTTGTCTGCTCTGGCTGAGCTGGGTAGCCCAGCCCCCAGGCTGCCACAGAACTGAGGCAGCAAAACCTCTGCTCCCCAAGCCAGCTGCAGGGGGTGGGCAAGTGAGGGAACATGCCCCCACTTACCTCTCCCCCACTTACCTCCCCTCCCTCTGCATAGTGGGGCGAAACCCCACAGTGGGGGGGTCCACTCCCTCTACCTGCCTCCCCCATTGCTGAGAGGCAAGAGACTAACAAGGGGGCAGGGCTGGGGTGATCACAGCCCAGCAGAGCTGGACTGTTGCTTGGGGAAATCCAGGGTGGGAGCTTCCCCACTACCACCCACTGTGCTGACCCCAGCTGACGGGGGGGTGACTGGGGCAGAGGATTCATTCCTCCCTTGCCCCCCTCCCTGATGGCTGAGAGGCAGGCAGATGGCAAGGAGGTGGGGCTGGGGCAATGACAGCCTAGCGGAGCCAGGAAGCATGCGGGAGTACCCCCAACCTTCTGGCCTGGCCAGTGTAGGCATCTGCTTGCCTTGGCCAACCGAAGAGTGAATGTGAGTTCTGTTCACTGACTGTCTAATCTATGCAGTTTAGAGAAACCTGCATAGATTTGATTGATCGTGCCTCCAATTTTTTTTGACCATCTGTACTTAGTCTCTGTCTTAAGGCTAAGATGATGGTTTGTTACAGAAATAGGTACATTAGCATTTTTTCATGGACTCAAGCAGAGCAGAATGGGCTCAAAATTAAGACTGCTTGCAAACGTTAGAAAAACAACCCAAAAACGGTGCTTTACTTTAAACATCAATATAGATTGAATCAGCTTTTAGATAAAAGTGCCAAAAAGCCTTGCTGAAGTGCCCGATCTATACAGATGCTGTGGAGCCAGGTCAAACAAACAGACTGCTGTTTATGGTAAAGCATGTTTGTTTGGGAGGGGTTGTTTTTTTTTAAAACATCTGCAAGCAGCCAAGGTGTGTAAGTCCATTTGTGTGACTAACAGCTAGACTACAATCAGGCCCAATGTGTTTTAAATGAGATTATCAGGAAAATTTGAAAGGTGTGGTCTGTTAGGGTCCTGCCACATGTTCAAATTAAAGCTGGATAGAAACCAGCTATAGAGTTGTTACACATTTTCAGTACTAACTTTGTAGCTCGTTGGCTCTTTTTATGCCTAGATAGTCACCCCCGGCCCCATGCGGATACTGTCCAGTGATCCCAGGGTCTCCGTGGAGACTGGCCTATGTGGTCAGGGCACACTCAGCCAGGCAGATGGGATGGGGCCGCAAGCAGGCAGGGAGCAGGGTGGCTGGATAGGGCCAGGTTTGGGGTCAGAATTGTAAGGCTGTGACAGCACAGGGCCAGAGCAATAAAACTCCCTAAGTGGTCCTCCAACCCAAATAATTGCCCACGTCTGGGTTACATGGTAATCATAAAATCATAGAATCATAGAAAGAAGGGCCAGAAGGGACCTGTAAGTTCATCAAGATCATCCTGCCATAGGCAGAAGGTAATGGGCTCAAACGAGCTCAATGAGGTGCTTGTCCAGCCTCCTCTTGAACACCGCCAGGGATGGCAACTGCACCGCCTCTGGTGGAAGTGCGTTCCAGATTCTAGATGCCCCTATGAAAAAGAAGTTTTTCTGTATGTCTAGCCTAAACTTTTCCCCGACTAGCTTGTGCCCATTGGTCCTCATCCTCCCAGGGGCTGCTTTTCTGAAAAGTTGCTCTCCCAGATCCTGGTGTTCTGCGTTGCCATATTTGTAGGTGGCTATCAAGTCACCACCCCTCAGCCTCCTTTTACTCAGACTGAACAAACCTAGGTCCCAAAGTCTCTCCTCATAAGGCCTATCCCCCAGGCCCTTGATCATGCGGGTGGCCCTTCTCTGCACCCTTTCGAGCTTGTCCACATCCTTCTTGCAATGTTCTCACAATCTATAAATACCTGCACGAGGAAAGGAAATCTGATAATGAGGAAAGAACAAACTTACAGACGAGCAGTTCCCAATCTGCTGATAGCTTCAAGGCTGCAAAAATCACAGAGAGTGGTCCATGGATCACACGATGCCCTTGCCTTTTTCAGCTAAAAGTTTGATAATAAAGGTGAGCGATGATTTGTGAAAAATGTTGAGGGTTGACAAGGGAGCATGTGGTCCAAAAAGTCTGGGAGCAACTGTAGCAATTAAAGGTATAATACAAGCAATGGCTAGAATTTGAAAGTAGATACATTCAGATTAGGAGCAAGTTTTTAACAGTGAGAATAAATAACTATGAGGAACAGTTTTATTAATAGCAGTAGTAGATTCTCCATCCACAGAGATTTTAAAATCAAGACCGCACATTTTTCTAAAAGATGCATGTTCTTGTTCCAATGGGGATTAATTCAAGGAAGTCCTTGGTTATGTGTTATACAGGAAGTCCTTTCTGGCTCTATAATCAATAAAACTAGATGTTTCCTTCTTTGATCATTATTATTTCAGAGGGTAAATATGTCAATATAGATGCTAAACACAGCTTGTTCACCGGGCAGGTGCAATTGCCTTAAACAAACAGTTCATATTTCCTCACACTGCTCTTGCAGTTATTCAACCTTATTTTCCCATCTCTGAGTTGACTCCATCATACCCTTCTTCCTTGCAGTTAACTGAAATTGTACTGCACTGCTTGAGGGTACTTAGGAGCTGGTAAGTGTTACTTAGAGATAAACTAAGAGGAAAGCATTTTTCCATATTTAGTAAATACTTAGTTTGCAGTGAATGATTAAACAAGAAAAGGCAATGTTAGATCTTACTATTTTCCTGGCATTTATTGTGGTTAAATTATATGTAACATATTTTAGATTTGGTAATTTTACATTGTTTATAAATTGTAAAACTGATTATTTTGAGGGAATTAGTAGGACCAGTTAGACAGAAGGGGAGAGGTGCATTCAAAGTAATAAGAGATGTCCACTGAAGATCTTTTGATTTTAAATTTGCTTTCTATCATCTATCAATGATACTTCAGTGACAAGTACAGCAGTTTTATGGACAATCTCTTGCTAAATCCACAGAACCTCTGCTTTATTAACCCCAAGGCTTCTGCACAAAAAACTTCAGCAGCATTTTCTCTCTTTCTTTTGCCATCTTGTCCCTGCGTTTTCTTGCAATAGCAATCTGCAGAACTAACAACACGTTTGGAATCTGGGACCTGTGAAGCTAGAAGGGGGAGCCTATCATTTGAGCTAAAGAACTAAGGGCAGGTTTCACAAGCTGTATGTTATGGTCCTGGGTGGCCAACCTGCAGCATGCATGCCATGAGTGGCACAGCAGTGTGGCTCATAGCAGATCCTGGAGGAAGCAGGGAACACAGTGATAGACAAGGCAGGAAGCAGAAAGCAGAGCAGCAGTCAGGCAGGAAGCACAGGGCAGGAAGCACAGAGCATAACAAAGATCAAGTAGAGGAAGGTGATCAGAGCAGCACTCAGGGTGGGTATGGGGCTAATTGGCACTTACCTACCAAAAGGGTTGATCCCCACTATTATAGCCCATTGCTTTCTTCAGAGAAGGAAGCTGTTTTGTTTTTTCCGAAGTGCCTAAAGGAATTAATTACCCAACCACCCCAGAATGTGATTTGGGTGCCGTATTCCCTTATGTGAGTTTGAAAACTCCAGCCTTAGTCCATTAACTAGAAGCAGTAGCACTGATAATAGGAAAGCAGCCGGGACAGAGGAACTCAACCTCCATTATACTAGCAGAGCAAACATGCATCTGCTTCAGTAGCTAATGATTAGGTTTAGCAGAGAATGAAGATGGAACCTGCTAGCACTGTATTTCTCTGGCCTGCTTGGCAAATCGAAGCCAGCTTCATAATTAATGATCCATTCACTGAGACTGTCTCAGTGGCCTGGCTTTGGTTTCCATGCTGAACTGAGCATATATTGATATCAGACTTAGTAACAGTGGCCAAAACTATTATCATGTTCCCAGCAGGGATACAGAACATGGATGACAGGAAGGAAGGAGAGGGATTCAGCTGGCAGAGTTTATAAAGTTCTCCTGCAGGAAAGATTGCAGTAACACCATGCGGTCTGGCCCCATGACCTGTTTTAGCCCCAAAGCGAGCTAACAGAAGTGAAAAAGCGGATTTTAGCCCCAGGACAATGATGGGGATGTGCGATAATGAAAAGCAGACTGTTTGAATTTAGGTCAAGATTTACCATTGACTGGGAATATACTTACAAAGCACAGTTGAAAATCCCACCCTAAACATTTTAATCTGTCTGTGTGCTTTTTACAGGCAAAGAAAAGATGTGATGAGAAGCTGCTTGTTACCATGAAAACTGAATGCCAATCTTGTTTTCTAAACCTTGAAATGGACTGTCCTGCTGGTTATATGAAAATTACAAATGGGTCTGGAATAAGAGATTGCAGGTATTTTTTCTGTCAGAATTGTTCAATGCAGATACTGTTAACTACTTTCATTTTTCTAACCCCACCTTCAAGGTGTGCCATAGACTTCTGTGGGGTAAAGATTCCACACAGATTATTTTATATCCAGAGTTACTTTTAAATATCGTTGGTAATGATGTAAATATTGGTATAGATGATATAGAGACAAACTGTCATAAGTAATATTGTAAAATGACTCCTATAGCTATTCTGGAGTTACGTTAGAGCTGTGGTAATAAGATTTTGTAGTTTGGTTGGTGAATTTAAAAATAACCAATTTGGGCTAAATTTTGTGAATCTAAAAAGAATAATTTCATTTTGGGGCAAATGAAACATTTTTTGAACCAAATGAAACATTTTCTTTTGTTTTCTTTCTAGGCTATATAACTTCATTGATGTTTTATTTTTTTTAAATAGGTCCTTTTCAAAATTAAAATGTCACATTAAAACAAACATTTCAAACATTTATATAGAATGTCAGAACAAAATCATATGAATTTTTTTAAAATCCCCTGCATCCCACCCTTCTCAGATTAAATAAACTGCCAAATTAAATCCAATACCCTTGGTCCCCTTGAAACTGCATTTTTCATAAAAATGTATCTTTTACCAAGAAATGTTTTGTCCTGCTTTCATTACTACCAGGCATATCTCACTTGGGGCATGAAGCTCCCATATTTAATCTGTCATTCATTAATTCAGAATCCAAAAATATTATGAGACAAATACTAAAAAAAATGGAGTTTCAAAATTAATTAGTGATGTTCCCTGCTCAGTTAATAATCTTTTTCCAACTTCCTTTATCCTAGTTTAGACTTATGAAATTAGAAGAAACTGTGGAGCATTCATATTACAGATAATAAAAGGGGAAGTACATTATAGTAGGGTATAGTGCAGTACTAAACTAGAAAAGGCTGCCGCGATGCTTTTTGACTGCAAGAAACAGTAGGAAAAATCTCATCTTCTACATGAAAAATGTATATGAAAACTAAGGCTGTCAACTAATCATGGTTAACATGCACAATTGTGTTAAATTGCTGTTCGTGTTATTTTTTTTAACGCGTTAATCGCACATGTAGTTTTGAAGCCCATGGCCGGGCTCCACTCCACCGCCACCTCTGGGCCACCCTTCAGGGCAGCAGTGGCAGTGCAGAGGACTGCAGGGCAGCCCAGGGGCGGGCTCTGGGTGGCTGCAGCCAGGGCGTGGAAGGGCCATGCACAGACACAGACATACAGCTGCAGACAGCCATGAATGCAACCCAGTTGCATGTGAAGCAGCACCCAGCAGGCAAGTCTAGGAAGAGGAAGAGCATGAGGGGGCAGATGAAGGCCCCCATGGTGAGGGAGGGAGTGGAGCAAAGGCAGGGGCAGGGGCTAGGGTGAATGGAGCCCTGAGGCTGGGACAGGTTGTGGGACAGAGCCATGGGTGGCTCATCCAGGGGCACAAAAGCGCTCCCGCCATTGTGTACACCCCCGGGAGAGGCATGGGGGGCACATGCCCCCTGGATTTGTGCATGGGACAAAAGCAGGCTGCCGCTGTGCACTGGGGCTCTGTGCCCCACTGCCTTTGCCCTGGGAGTTGTGCACTGGCTGCAATGTATCTCTTGCCTGCCTAGCAACAGGAGACACCGCATAGAATCACATGGCTCCCTGGGCAATGGCAGCAGGGCGCAGAGCCCAGCATGCAGCAGCAGCCTGTCACCGCCCCACACACAAATCCAAGGGCACATGCCCCCCATGCCTCCCTTGGAGGTGTGCACAGTGGTAGAAGTGCCCCCCCATGCCCCTGGATGAGCCGCCCATAGCTCTGTCCCATGACCCGCTCCAGTTCCAGGGCCCCATTCACCCCTGCCCCTGCTCCACTCTCTCCTTCACTGTGGGGTCCTAAACCTGCCCGCTACACTCCTTCCCTCCCCAACACACCTTTCCTTTCACAGACTTGCCTGCTGGGCGGTACGTGTGTGTTTATGTCTATGTTAGTTTGGCCCTCACTCCCAAGCCACAGCTTCCCTAGCGCTGCTGCTGCCCCTCACTCCTGACCCACAGTACCCCACATCCTGTCAAGCTATGCAGAATCCCCCTTACCTGGGCTCCACACACCCACAGCCCCCCACACCTTCACAAATTCCCCTGACCCACACACACCCCAACCATACAAAGTGCCTGCATAATTTTGCATAACTTTAAGTTTTTCTGCACACAACTTTGAGTTTTTAGCTGTGCGATTAAAATCATGATTAATTACAACTAATTGTTTTAATCGTGCAACTAATCATGATCAAATTTTTTAATCTTTTGACAGCGCTAATAAAAACTTCTGAGTCTAATTTTAAAGTACAGTTATCTGGAATGAAAGGAAATGAAGGTTACAAACTTCATTTGTTTGTAGAGGCTTTAAGGCTTTTTAAGTAGTCTAATGCAACTCCAATCTCTTACCTTCAGGTACTATCTTGCAATTGAAATCAAGACCTACACTTTATCTCTTCCTGGCTGTCGACATATCTGTACGAAGGAATTTCAACAACCCGAGTGCTGCCAGGGATATTGGGGCCCAGACTGTATGGGTAAGCCCTTTTTTTGCCATGTAT
Organism: Alligator sinensis; assembly: GCF_000455745.1. Taxonomy (NCBI): domain Eukaryota; kingdom Metazoa; phylum Chordata; order Crocodylia; family Alligatoridae; genus Alligator; species Alligator sinensis. The sequence continues at coordinate 218,179 of NW_005843101.1, read as the reverse complement.
TCTGTCAGTGTGAGACAATCACTTTTCTTTTGTCACAAATAATTTTCATAACATATGATTAATTTTCAAAATATATTAAGGATAGAACTGAGGGAAATATTTTAGCCAAACTTTTGGTGACTGTGCAAGTTTTCTGCATTGTTTTGCATTGCTCATTCCCCTAAAAATGGAAAACATTCTAAAATGTCAAAATGCTATGTGCTTCAAAAAGCGTTTTTCATGTAGAAATTCCCTTTTCATTTATATTTAAATAAATAAAGCATTAAAAAAATCTAAATGAAATGTTATATTTCAGGTCAAACAAAATACTTCATTTGACCCAAAACATTTCCTTAATTTAGCAGCCGCTGCAGAGCCAAGGAAGGCTTAACCTGGCTCTTCATGGCAACACATCTTCTCACAGCAGTGTCCTTCCGCTGCATCAGCCCAGGACTGGGGAGGATTGCAACCCCATCCTCTCCCTCCCCTCCCTGCCGTGAGATATTCCCCAGCACATCTGCAGTCAGGAGTGCCACTATGCCGGATACTCCTTGTATCCCAAACCTCAACTGCAGCTGCTGCAGGCCCTGCGGAAGGAGTCCTTGAAGTGATAGGCTACACGGCTTCTCCACCTGGCTCTGCAGGGCCACGATTTGTCAGTCCACAGTCACTTCTGGTCTGGCAGCCAACCCTTCATGGCCCAGGAGTTGGTTCAGAGGCCCCTCATAATGTGAGGCCCTAAACTGAAGCTTACTTAGCTTATGCCTAAATCCAGCACTGCTTCAGAGTCTTACATCAAGGATGGAAAGCTTTCCCCCGTGGGTTTAGTGCCTTTCACATCACTGGTGGACTGGATCACTAACTATTCTATTAGAAGAGTCCTGAGAAGACCTTCACATTTAATAGTTTACCGTTTGGAGTGCTCCATTCATTGCATAATGTATTAGCCAGGTATCCAGGTTGTAGCCATATTGGTCTAGAGGAAAAAGAAATCAGGACTCTAATGTTGCTAATATATGTTAATATATGCTAATATATGATATATTTCTGGGTGAGGCTAAGTGTTTCTTTCTGATTTTAGTTAAATGATTAAGGGCCTGATACAACCATCCAAAGTCATGCCATTGACCAAATAGACAAAAAGAATATTAGCAGAATCTCATGTAGGAATGGGAAAAGCTATAGGGAAGAACCAACCACATATATTGACAGTACAGTTCTAACCCTAAAAAGAGGGTAATGCAAATTTGCTTTTTAACTAAAGTATTGAATTGGATACTAAATGCACAATGATAGAATGAAGGCAATATAATATTTAATTAGTTGCACTGTATTCTATGAGCCCGGGATTGGAAATGGAGACATTTTATGGTATAAAAGAGTTCACTGTGCTCCAAAAGGAGCAGTGTTGGAATTTCTGTCCATGTGAATTAGGAGGCCCCCGTTTTCCTTCTAGTAAACTTCCTGGCCATCAAAAAAAAAAGAGCAGGGGGGGAAGGAGTTTAAGAATCAAGGTCTAGGCATTGTTTCTCCCATCACTTCAGGGTAGAAAACAGCACTTCTCTTTATCATAATCTGCTTAAGAACATACAGTATGCTTTGACATGTTAGAGGAAAGTAGTTCCTTCCTAAGGCTAGAAGAAAAATCCCTGACTAGCAGCACACTTCACCTTTTGCACTTGAGGGTGATGACAACATATACTCTTAAATAGCACTTTTATTTCCTTGAAGTGATAGGCTACACTGGAACAACTGGTACTGTTCTGTCTTTCACTCATATGCTGCAGAACTCCAGTGTGGTAAAGCTTCCAAGTTAAATGATCTACACGCTGGGACATTCAATCCAAACATAAACCACTACGCAAAAAAACCCAAAAGAAAACAAACCCCAAGTCATTGGCAACAAGGAGCCACTGCCCAAATTCATTCAGAAGTGGCACAATTCTGCAGATAAGTTGAACTGAATCATTTTTCTCCAAGAACTTTTGCTTTTTTTAGGCTTAACAGGACTAAGATAAAGATAGTCAAAGCTAAATAGTTACAGCTAGAAACCTAGAGCCATATCCAATCAGTGGCCTGAAACAGAACTTAGACAGCATTTAAATACCCAAGTCACAGTAAACAGATCAATCCCACCCTAGTGTTCTCAGAATTGCATGAGGCTCCTTGAATCATCAGGCATCCCCATTTTAGCGTGTAGTTTCCTAGGCAAGCAGCTAGGCACCCATCTCCCACTGGGCACATCTACTTATGTAATAAATGCTCAGAAAGCTTACTGCGCAGTATGCTTTCCATGAGTGCACAACTACATGAGTGTACCCATCAGAGGCAAATTTGCTCCTGACAGGAACAGTTCAGTGTAGGAATACTCCTGCCCAGCTCTGCTACTATATGGCAGGCAAGGGGAGCTCTAGACTCCCCTGGGTGCCAGCCCCAGGCTGGCAAGGGGCACCAGAGTTAGGCCTGGGCTCTGAGGGGTGGAGGGAGCTGTCCAACCTCCGGGGCAGCTGTCACCTACCCCCACTCCTGCCCCAGGCAGCTGCTTGCTGCCCAATCTCTGCTCTGATCACTGAGATGGGGTGGGCACAATGTCCCCTGCAACAGGCAACTCCTGGCCCCAAGCTCCAAGATCAGAGCTGGGGGCTGAGACATTGCCCCCTCCCCCAGGAGCTGTCTCCTGCTGAGGCTGGCTCGGATTGTGACATTTCTGGGAGAGGAAGCACATGGGCATTCAGTCTAAAGCAGCTCTCTCTTCCTTGCTCTCCCCATCTTCTCCAAACCAGGGTGAACGCAATCTGGGGAAGGCACAGGGAACAGTGCCTGCTCCACTCCTCCCAGTCCTAGTAAGGAGTTTCCTCCACTCTGCTCCCAAATTGAAGATGACTGGCAAAGCCCCCAGACCCTACCCCAGACCAGGCAGTGCCCAGTTTGGGGAAGAGGCAGAGAGTGGAGGTGGCTGCTCCAGCAAGGGTGAAGTTGGGCAAAGCCCCACACTGGTTCCCCAGACCAAGAACACTGGTCTAGGAAGTGAGCAGGGAGTAGCAAACAGCTGCTCCTCTGCTCTGCTCCTGGTCTCAAGGTGCAGAACAGAGGAAGCAGTAAGGCCACCCCCACCCACTTCTCACACCAGGACTTTGGTGTCAGATCCAGGCAGAGGGTATCCCTGCTCCCTCCACTTAGTTCCCAGGCATCAAGAGCCAAATGGACCGAGTCTCATGCCAAGCCATTGCTCGCTTCGGTTACTCCAGTGTGAGGAATGAGTGGCTGCTTTGCTCCGCTACCCTGGGGAGAGCCTTGCCAAGCCCTATCACCAGCCCTGCCAGCTTCCCCTTGCTTCCTGCACCACCCAGCTTGGCAGCAATTTAAAAGTTAACAGGTCCAGGAACCAAGCTTGGGGGTTCTCCCACCAAGCCCACCTTCTGGATCCACTGTTTTTTAAATCACCACCCCTACCACCCAAATGGCCATAGGCAGCAAAGGGAAGCCAACAGGGCTGGCAAAGCCCCCACTTCTTCCCAACACTGGGAACGTCAGGGAGGCAGGAAACTCTGGCTACTGATCCCAGAGTAGTCCAGGATGAGAGGGGGGCATCTGTACAAAGCCCCTAGCCCACTTCTCACTCCAGGGACTCTGGTATGAAAAGTGGATAACACTGCTGCCTCAGCTCAGCTCCTGGAGCCAAACATGGCAAAACCCCTGCCTGATGCTCAGATCAGAGTCCCCTGAGTGCGAGAAGCTGGCAGGGAGCAGCTGGCAGTTGCTTCTACCCTTCACTTCTGATCTATGAGTAGCAGCTGCCCTCTCCCACTAGAGTCTCGGGAAGGTACAGAAGCCTTTGCTTGGCTTCCCCCGCCACCTTACACAGCTCCTCTTGCTCCTCCTGCCCCTGCTGTGCCACTCTGGGTAGCAGGTATTGCAGAGAAGTGGTGGCAGGTGGGGGTGGGGGGAGATATAGAAGGGCAGTTCCTGCCCCAATGCATGGGACTCCTGCTCCAGCTCCTTTCTTCCCACTCTGCCTGCCCAACACAATGAACAGCCACCTGCAGGCAGCCAGTGCATGGAAGGCAGCCCTACCATGAAGATGTGCACACTGCCTGGGCCTGGGGCTGGGGCTGGGGTGGGCATTGGTGGGCATGGAGTGGTTGCAGACAGGAACACAGCACAGGCTGCCCCATGCAGAGTGCTGCAGGGGTAGCCACAGGCCAGATGAGGGGCACAGACCACACCTGCAGCCACTGCCCCAGCAAACTGTGCTGCATACAACCCCTGGCCCCCTCCCTACCTTCTCCAACCCCTGGCTGGCTCCTGGGAACTAGGGAGCAGGCAGACCCCAACACACATGCACACCCCCACCCTCCCACACATGCACCTACCTCCCACTCGCACCATACCCCCCCCACGCAAAAGTAAGACTTTATTTTGAGTTACTATGCAAGCACCTCTACATACACTACTCAAAAAACATCAATCAGGACAAAAATATTTTTGAAAGAAAATTAAAATGTTATAGTAAATGTGTGACTTTAATATATGATTTGTTTTTTATTTATATTTTAGTAAAATTATATCTTCTGAAAGATTTTGTGTGTGGCTCACCAAAACTTGTTAAGTGGCCCACCAGCCGAAATAATTGCTCACCCCTGTTCCAATGTATCTATTCCCCAACACAGCTTGGTGTCATCCACAAACTTGCTGAGCCATTGATTACTACCCTTTGAGCCTGCAAAACCCAGCCATTTTTCTATCCACCTTACAATCCACTTATCCAACCCATGCTTCCTTAGCCTGCTTACAAGAATGTTGTGAGAGACTGTATCAAAAGACTTGCTAAAGTCAAGGTATATCATGTCCACTGTTCTCCCCACATCCACAGAGCCAGTCATCTTGTCATAGAAGTCAGTTAGGTTGGTCAGGCATGACTTGCCCTTGGTGAATCCATGCTGACTGTTCCTAATCACCTTTTTCTCCTCCAAGTGTTTAGAAATGGATTCCTTGAGGGCCTGATCCATGATTTTTCCAGGGACTGAGGTGATGCTGACCAGATCCTCCTCCTTCCCTTTCTTAAAGACGGGCACTATATTTGCCCTTTTCCAACCATCCAGGACTTTTCCCAATCGTCATGAGTTTTCTGCAATATCATCAGCCAACTCCCTCAACAGCCTCAGGTGCATCCCATCTGGTCCCATGCACTTGTACATGTCCAGTTTTTCTAATGGTCCCTAAGTTGTTCTTTCACCACTGTTGTCTCCTCACCTCCCCAAACTGTGCTGTCAGGTGCAGTAGTCTGGGATCTGACCTTGCCTGTGAAGACAGAGGTAAAAAAACGCCTTGAGTACTTCAGGCTTTTCCACATCATCCATCACTAGTAGGGACATCAACCACTTATAAGGGACACACACTTTCCCTGATCTTCCCCTTATTGTTGACATACTTGTAGACACCCTTCATGTTACCCTTCACATCCCTTGCAAGCTGCAACTTCAACTGTGCTTTGTCCTTCCTGATTTCATCCCTACATGCCCGAGCAATACTCTTACTGTCCTCCCTAGTCATTAGTCCAAGTTTCTACCTCTTGTAAGCTTCTTTTTTGTGTTTTAGTTCATTGAAGAGTTCTCTGCTAAGCCAAGCTGGTCTTCTGCCATACCTGCTAGTCTTCCTGCCCACATAGTGGGATGGTTTGTTACTGTGCCCTCAGTATGGTTTCTTTAAAATACAACCAGCTCTCCTGGACTCCTTTCTCCCTCACACCGGCTTCCCAGGGAATCCTCCCCATCAATTCCCTGACCAAGGCAAAGTCTGATTTTTTGAGGTCCAGGGTCCTTACTCTGCTGCTCTCCTTCCTTCCTTTCCTCAGGATCCTGAATGCAATCATCTTGTGGTTGCTGCTGCCCAAGTTGCCATCCATTTCTACGATCACCACCAAGTCTTCTCTGTTTGTAAGCAGCAGGTAAAGAAAAGCATGGCCCATAGTTGGCCGCTCCAGCACTTGCACCAGGAAGTTGTCCCCAACTCTCTCCAAAAACTTCCTAGATTGCCTGTGCACTGCTGTATTGCCCTCCCAGGAGACGTCAAGGTGATAGAAGCCCCCCCATGAGAACTAGGGTCTGTGATTTGGAAACGTCACTAGCTGTTTGAAGAAAGCCTCATTCACCTCATCCTCCTGGTCTCATGGCCTATAGCAAACATTCACCACAACATCATCCTTGTTGATCTCCCCTCGGACCCTAAGCTCTGAGCAATTATACAGCTTGTTTACATAAAGAACAGCAACTCCTCCTCTTCTCTCTTGCCTGTCCTTCCTGAACAGTGTATACCTGTCCATGACAGTACACCAGTCATGCAAGCTAGACTACTAAATGCACATGGAAAATAAAATAAAGGGAGTGACAGATTTAACAAACTGCTAAAAAGTTTTGCTGGCTGCCAATTGGGGAACAGTCTGGCAGCCAAAAGCATTCCTCTTCCTGTTATGTTTTAAAATTATCTGGGTTTTGGGGGGGTTTTTACTTTTCAGTAGAATTTATTTTTCTTCGTTTTTGCAGTTCTCTAGTTACAAAACAGATTTAAAAAATGTTTGGAGGTTCAAAAATTGAATAAAAACTGTGCCATGAATTAGAGTACCAGAAGTCTGAAAGGTGCTGAGTTCCCAGACATTTCCAGTTTTATGCTCAGACAAGTAGATAGAATTCACACTACTTTCTCAGAATATTAAATTGGAAAGTGCATCTACTTTAACATTTTTTTAAACATACACATCTCTGTTGAACACAAAGAGCTAGATTCTCCACTCTGTTCCATTAGTTTTATGTCATCCTTATAACAATGAAGTACAGTTGTCTTACACAAGTATAAAACTGTACAGTAGTATAGCAACTCAGGGAGTGGTAAATGCAGATCAGTGTCTTCTAGAATATAGTGCTCATGAAGAAGTGTTTTATCTAACTAAAGTTGTAGAACAATACAATAATTTGCCAAGTGACTGAAAAAGGGACTGGTTGTCCCTTAATGGTGGGATCAAAACAAGAGGCAAAAGTGGTGGTAATGACAAACGGAAGTGGAATGAAATCAGCAGCTGGAGAATTGTTTTGACAGCAACTTTTAATGTGTGATTTCCTAGAATTTTGCTCTAACCATAAATCCTGTGTTCTTCCTCCTTGTGTATTTGCTACCCTTGCACCTTTAACAGAGGTGCTAGTGCAGCCAATAGGTAAAAATAGTATATGCATCACATAGATTAGCTGATTTGTTTCAGTCTTAACCCTGAGACTAATTTTTACCTGCTATCAAGCAGCTTGAAAAACAAGGGATTCACTAGACACTAGCATTAATATGTATTTATTGCCTTGCCTCAAGTTATTTGATCTCAAATCTCAATACCACATTATGATGCCAATGTGTCTGGTGTATATTGGACTGAAATTATATCTGTAACATAGTGATTTGCAAAAGAAACTTACAGCGGTACACATTAAATTATTGATTCATCTTAAAAGGATGGATTAAAAAAATATGGCTTGCAACCACATTTTTCACAAAAATAATGTGTATGCATGTGTCCACCCACTTTATTTGCTCACTACTCAAACCAGGTGAAATACACCTTTATACAGAGGAACAGGACAAGCCTCCTGCATCACTAAAACTCTTGAAATCTAGATTAAATAACCTGAATGGTTTGTAACTCTTCTGCTGACCCTTTGAGCAGAGAATATTCCACTCCTACTATGTAGGATCAGGAAAGTCTCTCTACACTATGGAACAGGGTTGCCAACCCAGGAAAGTTGTTTTTACTGACAATCTGCAAACTTTTTACAGGCAACCAAACTTTTTTTTTTTTTTTTTTACACTGATGTAAGTTTTATATAATGTAATTTTTTTTGCCAAGCTTTGCCCTTCTTCCAGGTCCCAGTTAGAAAGGCTGGATTCAAATTTAGACGTATAACACCAACCATAGCAAAATAAGTAAAAAAGATGGTTGTCAGTAAAAAGTGCAGTAGAAAAAGTTATTGAGCTAGTAACCTTGCTTGATGGCAGCATTGGGTTTACAACATGCTTTCCCCACCCTATGGGTAATCTAGTCACCCCCACACTCTGATGCCCCTGACCATACCCTACACCATGTTGCCTCCCCCCAGTCCACCCACAAGCCTCACCCCTCTGGCCCCATTCCCCATCTCATCATAGCATCCCCCCATCCTAGCCTACCTGTGACCCAACAGTAGCATAAGCAGCCAACAGGATGCAGCAGCAGCATCATATTGCTAGGAGGGAGGGCGTCACAAACCTCTGAGAGAAGGCTTCATATAGGAGGATATGCTCCAGCTCAGACACCAGGTGGTGCTGGTGTGCACCCAGCTTCTTTCCAACCAGGGATCTTCCAACAAGTTCTCATTGCTTAGATTTTTTTTTTTTTAACAGACTTCATGGACCGGCATTTTTAGTCCTATTTTTTACTGACTATCCATAAATTTATGGACAGTCAGAATGGACACCTAGCAACCCTGCTATGAAGGACAAGAAGTGAAGCCGGGCGGGCTGACGGTAAAACAGCCCACAGTAGGGCTTCCCTTCTGTACATGCCTAACGCCTTAGTAGGGTAAGCTCCAATTAGGCTGGCAGAGAGAAGTTTGAGCGGGAGATTGGAGGGGGGGGAGGGTCACAAACCGTACATTTCCATGAAGGAAGAGTTGCCACTGAGATGTTGGGTTTAGAACTGGCAAGAAAAATCAAGGACTTTTTCATGGATAATTTTGACAAAATAAAAATAAAAAACATTGTAGTCTGAATTTTCCATGGGGAAAAAATATTTTTTCATTGAAAATCTGAATATTGGGAAATGCAGTCAGCGCATCTCATTCCTTTCTATGGGTTAGACCCAGTCTCTCAGGATGCATCATGATCCACCTTGATGATGAGGAAAGCCACTGCATCATAGGAAATATAATCTAACTGGGGAGTCTGAGACCATAGAGAAGAATGGAATAGGGACTAAAAATTTCAACTCCCCTGAGGCACAGCAGCAGCATATCCAAAAATATCAGTTTTCAGGTTTTCAGTACTTCATTGGGGGAAAAAAACAACTCCTGTGGAAAGCAGGTACAATGGAGAGCAAAACACAGTTTAATCCAAAACCCAATTTGCAAACCCAGTTTAACAGCAAATTTTTGACCAGTCTAAGATGGTTGGGTGGCCTGCACAGACCCATCATAAACACTTTCTTAGGCTGTCTGCCAAGAGAGGTGGATTTCACACCCACCTGGAAACAAAAAGTTAAAGTAGCCATATTGAAACCATGCTGAACCAGAAACCTATTTTCTATGTCACTGTTTTGTTTATAGTGACAAAATAAAGAAAACAGACCATAGTTGGGAGATGATCTAAATGAGCTTATGTTTTCTTCCAGATACAACTTCTCCAATTCCTTGAGTTAGAATCACATGGGCGCATCTTTTCTAGAAAATGGGGCATCATCCCCTTCTAGTACCCACAAGTCAGGAGTATTGGCCAAGAGTTTCTAAACTAAAACCCTAAAGTTGAGCTCTTAAATCCTTAGGTAGAAACTCAAAGAATGGCCAGATTTGTTGAGCAGAAATTACCTATTCAAGTTACTAAGAACTGGGGAAAACAGTCCTCAAATACCAGAAGGTCAGTTACAAGAGAGGATGGAAATGAGCTTTTCTCTGTGGCTGTAAGGGATGGGACTAGGAGCAATAGCCTCAAACTATAGCAGATGGAATCTAGGTTGAAGATTAGGAGCAACCTTCTGATTATGAGGGTGGTCCAGCATTGGAAGAAATTACCTACAGAAATTATGGAATCTCCATCTTTGGAAGTTGACTGTCTGTACTTAGCCTTCAGGTATTAATTTGAACTGAGGGCCCAAATCCATTGAGAGCCACCATCACTAATGTACACAAACCTGTGAGTGTAGTCACCACAGTTTTTTTGATTTCTCATGTGCTTTCACTCTACAGCATGTCCAGGAGGAGCCACATCACCCTGCAACAACAGAGGGCGCTGTTCTCAGGGTATAAATGGAGATGGAACATGTGCTTGCCAAGTATGCCCTTCCATTTTTTTAACAATATCTTGTACAGTAGTAAGAGCCAGGTACTACTGCATATTTAGCTAAAATAGTGCATAAAAGGAGAGTATTCCAGGAAGAATCTAACAAGATGATTTGGTTGATGATTTTTTTTGAGCACTACTTGCCAAAAAAAACTTTACATTGCTGCTTCTCATATATGAACTTTAGCTCCAGTGCAGAGATTCAAGCATTCACTCATAGCAGTTGTCTTACCTATGCTAGCCAAATGTTTCCATTTCTTAGGCAGCTCAGGTTGTCCTATACTTATGCAGGCAGTGTTTTTCCAGAACTCTTCCCCTACATTGTCTCCTTCAGACAAGCACTTTAAGTATTCTTTATGGTCAATTAGAGCACATAACTTTTTATCCTCAAGTTTAGCAAGGCTTTTAGTACTTCATTTTGTACTCCCATCTAATAATTCCATTCTGATGGGTAAAGTAAAAGGTCATGTTAATTTGATCCACCTCATCTGCCATTGGTTCCCCTCCAGATTTGCTGAAAAGCGCTTCTTTTTTGGTACCTGGGGGTGATAATGAACAATAAGGCCTAGGGTAGAAGTGAAGCTTTTGTTATTTTCTGTTGTCTCATAATTATTATAGTGGCATGGACAGTCCATTATGTTCTCTTGTACCTCTTGATTATATTGCAGCTTGCAGTTTTGTACAAGTATGTAGAACTTTTGATAAAAGCATAATACCATAGCTAGAAACTAACAGAAATCAAATCAAATATATAAACATCTCAGGAGAATTAAAGGCCAAAATAAATTTTACTTTAAATTTGTTTTCCTTGGGAGAGAGAATGTTTCCACACCCCAACTTGCCATCTTCAGTCCTTTCACCATTATAAGATTTTCCAGTGGTGTAACTAAGTGCGGGGGGGCAAACAAGGGCACCAGCCCTGGCTGACAAGTTGATAGGGGGGCAACAAAAATAGCAGCCACTGTGCTGCCAGTACAGTTACTGCTACCAACAGCCCAGCCACTGACACTGCCCAGGACATGGAAGTGCTCAGGATTGCAATTGAGATTCTCTAATTTGGGGTTAAACTTTTTGTTTTCAAACTGTTAGCTACTTAGCTGCTTGATTTCCCTTCTTTGTTCTGTAGAGAAGATTTGGCGGGACAGCTTGTGAAACATGTGCTGGAGATGACTTATTTGGACCCAACTGCACATCAGGTATCTCTAATCTTGATTCCTTTTAATGCAGTGTATTAGTGCAGTATGGACTGCAAAATAAATATCCTGCATGCAGCATTGCGAAAAATGGGAGCCTTAAATATATTTATCACACCATCAATTTAAAATGAAAAATACCCAACAGTCTCTGGGAAATCCTGTGAAAAAGAATATCCTTTGTTTTATCAGACAGTCAAATGAGCTAGAGATTAGAGAAGACTTGGTAGATAAGTGTTGCCGCATAAATCAGGTAGCAAAGATTCCTTCCATATATTTCCTAGCTAACACTGCTATGCCACAGAATTTAATCATACACCAAACTGTTACCCAAAAAAGTCAAATGAATAACATGTCCTTGATACATTAACAGTTACTTGCCACAATACATGGGCCCTATCTTAAATAATCTGTACTAACTTTTGTACTAGTGCTGTTTCAAAGGCATGCCTTTTTTTCTAACAGTTGTCCACTGGATGCCAGTGTTGACTCATGTTGAGTCAAAATGAGATGCTTGAACCAAGTCAGTATCTTTTAATGTAATTATCTTTAAGGGCACTTCAAAGAGTCAACTGCATATTCATTTAAGGGTGATTTGGGGTTTCAACCTTCAGCCATATCAGCAATTCAGAATTCTGAAGGTGCATTTGCAGACCTGACAAGAAATATGCCTTTCAAAAAAAACCTCACATGTATCTTAGCTAATAAGGGCCTTAGACAATAAGGGCTTGTTGACGTTAAAAAATTGTACCAGTATATTGATCTAGTTAAAATGATACTACCTAGATTATGAATGTGATTATGTCAGTATAAAAGGTATTTATGCCAGTATAGCTTATACCTGTATGGAAAGAGGAATAATCGATATATAGATGTGTCACATTTGTAATGACAGAACTGTGTCTATCCTAGGGCTTCTACCACAATATGTTCTCTATGAAAATAAAATAAAATAAAATAGAAATCTGTACCAAATTGAAATAGTTATACAAGTAAAGCTTGTACATGTACACCAGGCCAATGGAACAAATCTTCAAAGCGAGCTTCACGTGTTGCTTGGAGTTTATAAATATACACATCAGTATATACAAATGATATGCCACAAAAGTTGTTTAGAAAAACTTATGCCCAGAAATGACTGGCTATAAACACAGGAAGGACAAAATAAAATCTTCTTCAGAGTGGGGAGTATACAGAAAATGATCTTTAGTTATTTATATGACAAATGTTCGCCTCTCTCTGCTCCTTGATATTAGCATATGAACTGTTCAATTTTATGATTGAAAGGCTTAATATTCAAAGCAGAGTAAGTGTAAACCAACCAGATCTTCATCGGCTCCCACAAATCAGCTCCTGCAGAACAAAATGCCAGCAGCCTATTGCAGTTTGCAGTTAGGGGACTTAAGCAGCCCATTATCAAGCCCATAAAACTAACATTTGAAAACTGTACCCTCTGCATCAGGAAACATAGTATTTAATAACAATGACTGAAACATTATTGGTAAGAAAAAAAGTCACTTGAGAATTCTTTTCAAACCCATTGTTATTTACTAAAACTAATCCATTTCTGCACAGTTTGCAGCTGTATCCATGGAGCCTGCAACAGTGGAATTACAGGGGATGGTAGATGCACCTGTTTCTCTGGATACAAAGGGATCAACTGTGATGAGCGTAAGTATAGTGTTTTTACCTCAGAACATATCCAACAACTTATTTATGGTGATGGCTGGTAGCAGCTGAGTACACTGTCTTAATGGTAATGAAAAAATAGCAGCAAAATACGTACCCAAACTCAATCCCCTTTACATCCACACATGAAAAAGTCCCATAATCATTCATGAAGCATCACCACATCCTCAGTCACCACTAATAATGGCTCCATAACTGTAGGCAACTGTTCCTTGCCAAAGACACTCTTAAATGGTAAGTATACAACAGTAAGGTGTGTGTAATATTCACTAATGTGATATTCAGCCATTCTATGATCTTTCATCCTCCTTTTCCAGCACTACCCAGCTGTGAAGCTTTGCAGTGCCCTGAAAATTCCCGATGTTCTACTTCTCCTGATGATGAAACAAACTTGGAATGTGCATGTCTTCCCAATTACCAGGGAGATGGTAAAACATGTGAACGTAAGTAGCTGGGAGCCCAGTGGACCCCTTTGAAGAGTGAAGGAGGGAAGGCATGATCATCTAGTCAGCAATTAATTTTATGTAAGCAAACTAGATGTTGAATGAGGGCTTGCTAAGTGGATTTGTGTCATATGGCTTCATGACAGAACCTGTGCCCCCTCCATGCAGCCAAATCAGGACCCAGTGCACCCACCAGATTGGGTCCACTGGCTGAACCTGGCCCGCAGATGGACTGGGCCCCACCCATCCAGCCAATGGAGCAGAAAGGTTGAGCATCACCAGCCTAAATCAAGAGCCCTACATCCCTTAAACCTGATGAATGCCTAAGTTAACATGGGAAGCATAGTGGACAGAGCAATGTACTAAGACTTAAGTAAGAAAATGGACTAAAGCGCTGATGCTCAATCTTTTGGCCCTGTAAGCCGAAGTGGTGTGGGGCCAGCCCAAACCCCATATGCTAGGATTAAACCAGCATGCCAGGATCAGGCCCTATGCCACCCCCTTGCAGCCCTGCATGCTGGGATTAAAGCCCCACACCACCCTCCCTCCCAGCTCCACACACTGCAATTGGGGGCCTCAGGGCCCTGTACCACCTCTGTCTGGTCCCACATGCCAGGATTCGGGCCCTGTGCCACCCCTGCCTGGTCCCATGAACTGGGATCAGGGCCCCATGTCAGCCCGCACCCAGTGCCACATGCTGGGATCAGGACCCCAGGGCCCTGTGTCACCTCCATCTAGCCCCACACACCAGAACAGGCCCCACACTACCCTGTATGCCCAGCCTACCACACAGGGCCACAGCTTGTGGCCTATAGGCCATATGACACAGCAATGAATTAAAGCAACTCACTGGCCAGTCCTCCAGGAATTAGCAGTCATGATATAAAGTTATCCAGTGACATGACAGAAATCTGCAGAGACCTCTGGTTCAAAAGGCTCATTCTGTTGAGGAGTATTTTCCTACCAAGATAACCAACCTTCAGGGTATTTACTTCACCTCAAGCCACTTCAGCTTCACCTGTATCCTCTAAGATAAAATTCACCAGAAAAGGGGGAAACTGGATAGTTTTGATTTTTGTTTCATTGATTGCAGTACTATAGATATAAGCAAGTAATAACTCAATATGCCGAATTTAAAGATCATCTCTGTATGAGAACAAATCCAGTCGGTTGCTGTGTAAATATAAACACATTCTGTTCTTCTGTCTCCGTGTTGATGCTATGCTTTAGACTGCTGTTATAAGCAGGTTACTTTATGGGCTCTGTTTGCCACCAGTAAGTTCCACCACATCTTTGCACTCAGTTATTGTAACTTTGCAGTAACGATCTATGTATTTTACTATTGTTTTTTTTCTCAAGCTATCAACCCATGCTCCCAAGCGGTCTGTGATCCCAATGCTTATTGCATATATCTTGGACCTAATCGTCATGAATGTACCTGCCAAGAAGGTTACAGAGGAGACGGTCAAGTTTGCTTACCAATAGACCCTTGCCAAGGAAGGTATGGAAATTGCCCTGCACAGTCTACCATTTGCAAATATGATGGCCCAGGAAAAGTAAGTATCGAATTAGAACCCATGCCATTTCCTAGAACAACTAAGTAGAACCAAGAATCAGCTCCCCTTCTTGGGAAGCCATTTCACCTACAGGGAGGATTAGTGGTCTAAGACTCATCTGTCCTGGGTTCCATTCCCAGATCAGGTGGGTGACTTCAAGCAAGTCACTTCACCTCTTCTCACAGTGCATGTGTGTTGGATGGCTGGCTGACCTACTCCAAAGGTTGCTGTATTTCAGTGATGCAGTCTGAATACAAGTAGATAGCAATATGCTCCAGAACCTCTTTTGGGATGGAGAAGACTGTTCCTACATAGATTAATTTGATATATCCACACTGAGTTTAATAAATTCTTCTTTCTAGCACATCTAAATAATTTAATTTTTATTTTGAAGGTTATTATTTGAAAGCCAGTAGTTTTCTACTGTGAAACCGAGAACTGCATTGAATAAATATGGATTAGCTGTATGGACAGATTTGAACTTACTATGTGCATATCTTTGGCTTTTGATGTTTACTGTTCAATTTTGGCTCTAGCTTTTGTGATAGAAAAAATGCTAAAGTTAGCAATTTTTGTATGAATTGCACATACAAACTTTTTCTCCCCCTGATTTAGTCCCACTGTGAATGCAAAGAACATTACAGAAACTTTGTACCTAGAAAAGGATGCAGTATGACAGATATTTGCGTGACTAACAACACCTGCCATAAAAATGCTAAATGCACAATGGTTGCACCAGGACAAATTATGTAAGTCTTTTTTCCCCTCAGAATCTTATATTAAGATAAATTCTGTTCAGTAAATAAGTCATTAAGACAAAAGGGATCACTGCAACTCTCACTGGGTATCCTTAGTTTCTTAATAAAGTTATCAGTATATGGTTTTAGAATATCTGAAACCTACTACTAGTTTGAGAATAAATTATTGATATAGCATAGGAAACACAGATATCTAGTGATGAGGTGGAAAGAGAACATGCATATGGATTTGTATTTATATTTCTCATATATGGTCTGATTCACTGTCCATTGAGATCAATGGAAGCTTTCCAATAGCTTTTAAAGACTTCAGATCAAGCACACATGGTACTCTCGGAGGTGGTGGCACAATGTATCAGCAAGGAATTATACAGTATGATGCTACAGGTACTATATGCTTTCACTTAATGAAAATCAGTTTAATGCAAATTCTTAAAACAATGTGTAAGGGTTGCCCAAGAGACAAGCAGTCAAGACTAGTGATTCACACTAAGGTTAGAGTCATGGTTTTGCCAAAGTGGAAATAGCCAAGGTCACAGGTACAGTTGTACTGCCAGCTTCCTGAAACTGTCACTGCAGCTTCCCAGAGAAAGTGTTTGTGGAGGGAGAAAGACCAGGGTTGAAGTTTAAAGGTCATAAAATAGCAACAGCCTGAAAAAGTAAGGCTACTATTATCTGCTTCTCCTCCAACAGTGATCCTCTCCTCACATTGGTTTGCTCTGTAGTACAGAAATTACAGACAACAAAGCCTTGATGCTGTATTCAAGAAGCTTCAGTTGAGGCAGAACATGGCAGCTAGCTAATAGAGCTGGTTATAGGAGGTATATTAGATTGGAAGCCTTTGGAGTTATGCCAAGCAGAACAGTCCCCAGTCCTTTCTTTCTGGCTGGATCATATAAACTTCCCTCCTGCCTGTTCTCCTCTTACCCTTTACTTCCATTTTGGCTGACCCCAAACTGAAAAGCACCAGTTAAATGAATTAGTCAAATGCAAGAGTTTAACTAGCAGTGGGTGACTAGGCCATAAGCTCCAGGCACTGAATCAAAGGGGGACCTCTGATGGGAGTTGGGGCAGCAGTCAAGGAGGTGACAAGAGCTGGGGTGGCACTCAGGGAGAGGGTGGAAGTAGGGATGGTTCAAAGGAATGTATTTGAACCCATAGGAGATGTCACTGCTGAGGGAGGAAATGCTGCCGAATTTAATGTTTTGAGACATCCCAGTGCTGGCAGAATTTAGTGGCAACTATAGGTAAACTATGATTTATAGTATAACAACTAAGGTAAACTATGGTAAACTACCAGTGATATGCACCATTACAACCATCATTTTGCTTTGGTAAAGAGGACATAAGCAACTAATGGTTTATACCTACCTGATATACAGTGTCCTTTAGGGAAGATAAAAGTGCAGCTGCAAATCCACCTAGCTAGCGTTAGTAAATAAGTTCTTAACTCTCATATAGTCAATAAGGGCCAATAAAGACAGAGAAAATTTAGCTAAAAGAAACCAGAAAATCTAGCAAATAGATGTTCATTTTGGAATGGTCTGACAGAAGCATGTTTTTGCTACAATGTGGTGTGGCTTATGAATAAGGCTTACAAATAACCCTTGCTTTCACCACATCATGTTGTGTTGGGCTAAGCCAGGACAGACAAGCAGTTACTTTGGAAAGATCAAATTTCTGCTGGTCAAATAATGAATAAATTAAATGACAGCTTCATTTAATGAGTTACAGAAAGCTGATGAATCAGTCATTTGTAAAATGATATCTGATCATCTATGAAATTAGTTAAATAATGAAATAATTTATTTGCAAAGAATGCCTGAGCTCATCAGATGAGTAGCTCATAATGATTCAATTAGATCGACAGTCATTAAAAGCTGATACAAAAGACTGCTGGTATACAATGCAAAAGGGTAAATTATTTTCTTTTTACAGGTGTACTTGTCAGAGGGGCTATGTAGGCAATGGGTTCATATGCTATGGAAATATCATGGAACGCATCAGAGATCTGAACACTGAACTAGAAGGGCAATGGCAAGGAAAGCTGACATCTGCCTTATCACTCATGGGTAGGCCCCTAAATTTAAGTACATAGATTTAGTATAAAGAAGACTCAGTAAAACAATGCCTAATTTGATACTTAGAAATTTCCATGGTCACTAAAAATGCATGATTACTTATCTGGTCCCCCAAAGTATCTAGTAGCTCATTATTTTTTAGTGAAGGATTCTGGAAAGCTTTCTACTCTGTTTGCTTCAGAATGCCAAGTGATTTTAAAAATAAACACACACATACTAGCAGGGCAGGTTTTGAAATTATGAATGAAATCTCAACAATTTCTGGCTCCTCCTCCTCTGTTCTCACCCAGAGCTACTTTTCTAATTGCTTTAAAAGAAAGCATCCTATTAGAAAGTTCCCTGTGAATCAGAAATTACGACGAACCCCTCCCCCCACCCAACCTGTGTCAAGAAATAGCAAAATTAGCAAAAAACAGAAAACTGTGAGGTCCCTAGCTCTAACTGGCATTCTCAGGGCTTCCAGGCTCCTGCTCCAGTACCAGGAGTGGAGTCTTAGTTGGAGCAGAACTTGCAGGGTTTTTAGGTACTGACCCTCAATGGTCTAGAATTGTTGTCTAACCCAGGAGCTGTGGTCTCCTGGGATCCCAACATTATGGTTGTGCTCCTTTCATGACTGCCAGAGAGCTACAGACTTAGGCAATAGAGTCCTCAGCATAGACAGTGGAAGGCCAGGGCTAACGGGGCTTAGTCCCCTCAAACACAGGCAGCCTGGGCATGTGCTACGGGCAGCTGCAGCGGTAGGGGACTGGCGTGCACAGACAGAGACAAGTACCTGAAGCCTGCAGGCAACTGGGAACCCAGCCTGGCCATGTGTGGAGCAGCGCCCAGCAAGTTAATGTGTAAACAAGAAGGGGTGCAGGGGAGGGGCAGATCGAGGCCCCTGTGGAGGTGGGGTGAATGGGGCCCCAGGATGAGTCATGGGATGCTTGCTGCCCGGGCAGCTTGTCCAGGGGCACAGCAGGGGCTCCCACCACTGTCCACACCCCTGGGAGCAGGCACAGGGTATACATGCCCCCCAATCTGCTGTGCTCAGGATGGAGATAGGCTGCTGTTGTGGGCTACACTCCACACCCTGCTAATGGTGCCCCAGAAACTGTGCAACATCATGCGTCTCCCACTGCCAGGCAGGCAGCACAGCCAGCATGCAGGAGGCACATGGTGTCACACCACTCCCAGGGCACTGGCAGCGGGGTGCAGACCCCAGTCTGTAGCGGCAGCCCACCTCCATGCAGCACATAGATTGGGGAACACATGCCCCCTGTGCCTGGCCTGGGGGTGCACACAGCAGCAGGAGTCCCCCTACATCCCTGGACAAGCTGTCTGGGCTTTGAATGTCCCATGACCCACCCCAGCCCCTGCCTGTCTCAGCCCTGCTCCCTCCTGCACTGTGGGGGCCTTGATCTGCCTCCCCCCACACCCCTTCCCCATGACAGGCTTGCTCCTTGCTGGGGGTGGGGGTGGCCTGAGTGTGTGCACTTGCATGCACGTGCACTCAACCCCCACAAAGCATATTTTCTTCCTCTGCCTATGGTCCTCAGTCCTTAAGCAGTTCGTGCTGAACCTTGTTTTGGATTCACCAAAAAATTCATTGAACACTAGATGTTTCAAGAGAATATTTTTACCCTACTGAGACTCACCATTTGCTGATTAAATTGTTTCATGTAAATGATCTACTATGCTAACAGTCCAAGTCAGATATGATGAAGCAAGTTAGAGGTGAAAAAAAGAGCTACAAACCGTCTATTAGGTAGTAATTGAAATCCACTCACCAAGGCAGTTTGGAGTATTTTTAGTCTAATGTAATGATAGCGGAAAAAATATATAAACAACTGCACAAGTGAGATAAAGTTCTGGCTACTATAAAACAGATGAGCTGCTAAAGTTGTGGCAGTACTAATCTCCTGAATGTTGTAACTATAAGAGGAATGGGAGGGAGGAAATAGCCTAGTTGGAAGTGCAGGTAAACAGGAAGGATAGTGAAGAGATAGTGGAAGAGATTGTTGAGGAGAGAGAACAAAGAATTTGGGAAACAGGATGCTTTGGTTGTGTGTATGGAATACACAGCATTGTTTCTGTGAACAAGATGAAATGTGAGTTAACTGTTTCTGCAACTGTTTCCTCATGTCTGTTACCTCATGGTATAAGCCCAAGCTAGAATGCTTTTGATTTTGCTCAGTCAGACTCTGCACCAAACATGGCTTGCTTTTGCAACCTGTTCAGAAAAGTTCAGGGGCCTAATTAAGGAGTGACAGTGTTTATCGTATATTGCAAGCATCTCATGAGGAGTATAACATACAAATATCGTATTTATCTCAAGCTTAAAAATGTGAAGCTACTTTCAAAACGATACCACACACCTGAGTTAAATACCTCAAGGCTAAGAAACAGTGCTAAAGATATTATTTGTTTAATCATCATTATGCAGTAAAGTTACTGCAATTAAACTATGCAAGATCCTAAATTCTTACCCAGAAAAGAATGAAAATTCCCCATATTTGGCCTCAGGATAAAATATGCTAATTTTTGCCAATAAGCCCATTCTTTTTGCAGTGCATAGAGGAATATGATGCATCAGGACTATGCACTGGAGGTGTACCCTCATTTGGTGTTCTCACTACATGTTTGCATGATGGCTAACATTTTGAGATCTCCAAGTCTTGCTATGAAACAAATAATGAACAATAACATTAATGCAAGATGTCTGCCCTCTACTCATTCATTTAATACCCTTTTTGATTTACCAGCGGTTTATTGATGTATGCATGTTAATTGCACAGGTTACACTACAGTAACTGCATGGTAAATTCTTTCCCTCTGATCCTCACTGCCACACATTTGCATTTGCAAAGACCTACATTTTGCTTATTGGCTTCTATTCTACCCAGGAGAGCACACAAAACACCAGCAAACTCTCCCTATGCCTGAAGAAGGGTGTTTGTGCCCGAAAGCTTGCAAAGAATAATTTTTCCAACTATTTAGTTGGTCTAATAAAAGCTATCACATCTACCCAAATAACCTTGTCTGTAAAAACAAAAAAGAATCAGCTACACAAAGCAATTCATGCTCTACATTTTTAAGCCAAACTATGGAGTCTTAAATTGTATTTCTTGAATTTATTCTAGAGTAGACAGTACTTGTAACTTTAAAAAGAAAAAAAATTGCTCCAAGTACCAACATTTAGAGTTATAATTTTAAACCTATGGAAGCAGGTTTTTATATAAGAAATACTTAATGACTTTAACTGTGGCACTAGTACTATGATATGGTTGTTTTAGAAATGGATGTGTCATCATGGGAAGCTTATGTAGCAGTTCATCCATTTGTATGACCTAGCTGCCTGTTTCCTGATATATGCAGTACCAGCATAGGCAACATCCTCAAAAGCCAATTTTTTTTAAGTACAATCCAGCTTTTCTGCACAGAAACTAATGCAAGCTTAAGGGAACCCTGTTATCAAGACTTATATTGAGTTCCATGCCATGGCAGCTAGACTATCAAAATACATGTTTTTCCTCTGCATACTGAGTATACGTAGGGATGTTTGGATTCCGTGAATAATTTCTTATTCATAATTCAGTGAATCACCAAGCTATTTAGCAGTTACATTTTAATAAACACAGATATTGTTATTCTGTTGAGTGGGCACCAACAGTGCCTTTACATTGTATAGAACATAGAATATAGAAATCCTGCCTCTAGTGGCTCACAGTATAAATTTTGTCTTTTGCTTTTCCTTATAAGAATATACCTATGAATGGGCTCTAAGTAGTCTGGGACCACTTACTGTGCTATTACCAACAAACAAAGGCTTCAGAGGAGTTAATGTAAGTACAGGGAATTGGGGGTGATGGGGGGGCGGTTGTTTGTTTGTTTTTTATCCTTTGACAAAAAATCAGATTTCAAATTCCACAGAAAATTATAGCTATCAGGGAATAAAAACTTTTTCCAGTGGAGTTAGTGCTCTTCATACCCGTCAAGGAATCAAAATAATATTGCTTTGATACTTGAAAAAGATTCAAAGGCCTTTATTTACGTATTTATTTATTTTGATTTGGGCCACGATGCAATGCTACTTTAAAACTTTATGTTTTGTTTGTATATACTTTATGTATGTTTTGTATCCAAAGCTACTTGCAGTAAAAAATAAAAAATTAAGGCCACGCTTTTCCAAAATGGATGCCTCCGGTTAGGCATTTATGTAAGGCTTATCCAAAAGCAATATTTGAAATAAAAATGTTTAACCAAAATTATTTGATTCATGTTAATGAAAAATGTTTCATTACTTATTAACAGACTATTTACCTAACGTTTTTTCAAACTGAACTTTTTCAAGTGGGGTGGGCAGCGGGTGGGGAAGGAGCTTCTACCCTGTCAGTCTCTCCTCCGTTGCCCTGACTCAGACAAGCCAGGGCAATAAGAAGGGGAGCAAAACACAACAATTAAATTCCAAACTGTTCTCATTACTTTGGAAAATAAATATTTGGAAGGAAATAGAATTCTGTCAAAGGGAAAAGACACATTCTGCGAGCTTTACCCTGGCATCAATATTTGGGTGCCTAGTAAGTGGCGTGGTTTTCAAAGCACTGAGCATCAGTAACTTCCACTCAAGTCAGTGGGATACTCACATGCTTACTGTTTAGCATGGGTGTAAGGGTGTGATCTGCCCACCTAAGTCAATAGAAGGTCTTCCATTAATTTCTATGGGTCTTGGATCACACCCTATACATTCATTTCAGAACATATAGTGTTTGCATCCCACTTGGTTAATTTAGCATATAATCTATTGCAAACCTGGAAACAACATTAATTCTTCATTTTTTTAATATAGTCTGTAATATATTGAAATAAATCACTATTGTGTTCCTTTATCTTCTAGATAAAAGATCTTCTCAGCAACAAGGAGAAAGCCCAGTACTTTGCAAAACTCCATATAATTGCTGGTCAGCTGGGCACCAATGACTTGAATAATACAAATACAATTTATACTTTGACTGGAAAGTCAGGGGAGATATTAAAGGGTGACAAAGTAAGAGCACCTCTAGATTTTGATATTAAAATAGCATCTGCACATCTCCTCCATATTTATGGAGCTTTTAATTTCATAAGGAAAATGTCAGTCATATCATCTGAGTCAGCATGTTGCAGACTGTAAGCTGGCTAGCTCAGGGATGCTCAACCCTTGGGCTGGGGGCTAGATCTGGCCCATGGAGCTGTGTCATCTGGCCCACTGGACTCCCCAAGGGTCTAGAAATTTGGCACTGGGGGAGCAGTGGCAGTGTTAATTGCCACTTCCCTGCTGCCAAATGCCTGGACCCATGGGGAAGCCAGTGTAGCCCTGTGTGGGGCTAAGGCTGCACGGACTGGAGCGCAACCCCGCAAGGTATTGGCATAAGCGGAGGAAGGAGGAGCTAACAGGGCTCAGATTTCCCAAATGCAGGGTAGCAGGTATGGCAGTAGGGCAGCCTGGCCACAGGCTGCTACAGCAGGGGGGAAGCAGTGCGCACACTCAGATACCCTGCGCAGCCAGGATCACAGATGGCCCAGCAGGCAGGTAAGTTTCTTTTTATCTGCTTTCTTTATGGCTGCCTGGGCTCAGGGGCAGGGCAGATCAAGACCCTCACAGTGCAGGAGAGAGTGGGGTAGGGGTGAATCATTCACCCCTGCCCCTGCCCTGCTCCCTGCTGCAATATGGGGATTGGCCCACGACCCGGCCTGGTCGGGGCCCCATTCACCCAGGCCAGACAGTGGGACAATCGGAGCCCAGCAGCTCCTCTGAGGTGTGATGCTAGGGAGTCAAAGTGCCAGGGAGCCAAGCGGTGTGGTGCAGCACCATGTGCCTTGCTGCCCAGCCTGCTCATCAATGGGATGCACATGGCGCCACACCACTTTCAAAGATGGTAGCAAGGTGTGGAGGCAGGAAGCAGGCAGACCCCAGCTCGCAGCTGCAGCCTGCCCTTGGCCCATGAAAAGATTGGGGGGCCACATGCCCCCGCTCTTGGCTCTCCACCACTGCACCTCTGTAGGAGCTCCCAAGCTGCACCAGGCTGTTCCTGGGGGTGACTTGGAGAGGGATGGAGCAGCCGTGGGTGTCCTGGGGGTTCTGTCCCCTCCTGGCCCTTAGCTCCAGGCCCCCCTGGGTGGTGCGGGGCTGGGGCCACTGCGGGAGGCAGTTGGTGGTGGGGCGGTGGGGGTGGCGGATTCGCGGGGGCCACTGGTGCTGGGCAACGACCCTAGGTACAGGGGAAGGGGTGGCCGCACAGGTACAGCAGGCTCCAGCTCCAATCCCCATCCCGGGCCCGGCTCTACTCTGTTCCCTCCCAGTCCCTGCCCGGTTCCAGCCCCAATCCCTCCCCCCCATGGCCCTTTCCCCTCCCCATGCAGACTTTCCCACAGCGGGGGGCATGTGCACATGCATATGCGTGCTCAGCCCCCACCCCCACCCCGCCAAAAAAATGTCTCCCTCCACCTATTGGTATTAGTCCATGGACCAGCCCTATGCCACGCATCCATCCTACAGGAATAAAAGGTTGAGCACCACTGGGCTACTGTATGCATTACTGTACAATAGCCACAGTCCCAATACTGCAGAGAGTCTTGGTGAAATTCAGGTTGCACTGAAGTCAGTGGCAAAGCTCCCATTAACTTCCTTGACAGCAGAAATTCACCATTAGACTTCTAGTAAACTGAATAGGCTTCACCATTAGACTTCCAGTAAGCTGTTTAGGCTTCTAGTAAGCTGAATAGATAGACTTTCATATATTAGAAAAGGTGTTTTCATTTTAGAAAAATCATCCTAAACACAGAGGTGTATCTTGGCCTGCACAGCATGCAACCTTCTGCCTCAAGGATGGGGACTCTGCAAGAATCTAAGTCAATGGTATGAAAAATGAAGTGGGGCACTCATTTGGTGATGGAAGCTTATTCATAGATTCATAGATGTTAGGGTCGGAAGGGACCTCAACAGATCATCGAGTCCGACCCCCTGCATAGGCAGGAAAGAGT
>NW_005843101.1:187668-192121 GCF_000455745.1 Alligator sinensis | reverse complement strand
AGTGCCTTCAGTACCCTCGGATGGAGCTCATCCGGGCCTGCCGACTTAAAGGCATCCAGTTCTTCCAAGTGACTCTGCACCATCTCAGGGTCTATGCATGGTAGTCTGGCGCCTTGCTGCTGCCTCTCTACAACCCCAGTGAGAGCCTTGTCCTGCCCCTCACTTAGGAACACTGAGGCAAAGAACTCGTTGAGGAGTTCAGCCTTGTCCCCCCTGTCTGTTACCAATTGTTTCGTCCCATTTAGTAGTGGTCCTATTCCTCCCTGGGCCTTCCTTTTACTCCCTATATATCTAAAAAATAATTTCTTGTTGTCCTTTACTTGGGATGCCATCCTCAGCTCCATGGTAGCTTTGGCCCATCTAACTGCCTCCCTACAAGTGTGAGCAGAGGAGGTATATTCGTCTTTGGTGATCTCTCCCTGTTTCCACTTTTTATGTGCTCCCCTTTTGGCCCTTAGGCTGCCCTGGATTTCTCTGGTCAGCCAAGGAAGCCTCCTGGCCCCTTTCCCTCTTTCTCCTCACATCGGGATCGTCTCGCTTTGTGCCCAAAGCTTAGTATAAGCCTCAGCATATAAGAGCAACTAGAGGTCATATTGCAGAACCCTGTGACCTACTGGGTCACAACCAGCCCCCAATGTAAAGCTCATCCACAATGAGTTATCCATATAAATAAAATAGGGCTGGATTTTTTTTTTAAAGAGGTATGGTAAAATTCATCTACTCAGGATAATGTGGAATGAAACCAGAGATGATTTGACTCCATAGCTGAACAGTTGTCACTTTTTTCAATGCAGTACACTTACCCATAACGTTTTTAAGAGCAGGTAGTGCTGTTCACAAGCAGCTAATGCTCACTCAATAACTTAAGCCTGTGTGATGACTCAAAGCCAGTTTTCCTTATTTATTTCAGTAGGTCAGAGTCACCTAAGAAAATATATGTATAATTTTAAATGAAGAGTTGTTCCATTTATAACAGGAAAACACACGTGTAGCCTATGGTTTCAGAGTTTCCTGCAGACTTCAGTACAAAGCATGATCAGCAACATTTTGGCTTTTTTTTAAACAGCTACACAATAAAAGGAAATGGTTTATGTGCCCCTAAGGTTACTTGAGTTTATCCATTAGCTTCAATCACATTGTAAATTGTTTCCTGGCAGATTTTTATTAGTCCAAACCATCAGAGTTGTATTATTGTAAAATTAGATTTTTCCTCTTACCATAAAGCTAATACTGTTCACCATCCTTTTGTCTATTCTGTATTTTGCTGTCTTGTAAACAAGCAATACAGTATGCTGAAGTCACTGGGAGCCTTTCCTTCTCCTTTGCTGGGCTTTGGATAAGGCCTGAGCTTCCAGATTTAATGTTCCAGGTGATGGCCCTGGATGGTATGCGCTGTATTGATATAGACCAGGGCTGTCCAACTTCTACCACACACTGCACAGACCAGATGCCCCCAGGTCACATACCATGCCACGGGGACAACCCCCCTGCCACAGTGCACTGTGCTGCATGCACAACACCTCCCCCCAATGCATTGTGCCACATGCCCCCGCACACTGCTGCACACTGCAAGCCTCTTTTACTGCACTGTGCCTGTACCCCCATACCATGCCTTGTGCCCTCCCAGCTGTACTGCATCACACCACACCCTGTCCTGTGTATCCCCGTCCCCTTCCCTATGACTCTCTGGTGTGCTGCAGCTGCATTGACACTATCATGACTGATAGGGTGCCTGGGTTGCCCAAGCCCCCTGGCTGCAGGCTCTCCAAGGTCTGGGATGCCCCATCCTGCTCCCAGAGGTGGGCTCAGGCAAAAGAAGCAGAAGGATGGAGGGGGAACCCAGAGACTCCAGTGGCAGCTGCTGGAGAGAGATGGAGGGAGTGGTGGCTAGTCAAGGGACAAGGAGCTGCTTTTAACCTTTCCATGGTCAGATGTGGCCCATGGGCTGCCAGGTGAATGGCCCTGGTATAGACCATAAAGCATGCATATTCTCATTGAACTTCATATGCAAAAGCTCCCAGGGAAAGGGATTCAAGGGATTCAATATCTATTGTCTGATTTGTTTTAGGACAATCAATTAAAAATTAGACTCCAGGGGGGTAAGAAGAAAGGAAAAATCTTACAGGGGGATGTAATTGCTTCCAATGGAATTTTGCACATTATTGACAAGGCCATGGACAACGTTGAACCAACGTTTGAGAACACTAAAGAGGTGAGGCCTAATATACACAGGTGTTAACTACAGGACTTTCCATTTAAATTACTTTTCAATGAATACAGTGCTCATGAAACATGCCTTATTGACAACAACTGTACAAGTTTCCTCACTGTATCCTGCCATTGTGCTTCAACCCTGACCTTAACACACAACTTTCAAAGTGAAAGGGGACAGGCAGTTACCATGCCATTCAGATATTCACTTCTCTATTACATGACCCATAAAGTGGTTGGGTGTAATGGTAATCTGACTTGTAGATTCCTTTCCACTAGAAAATGGACTAAAACAACCAATTCATTTAACAGAGCAGCCATTAGATGATAGAGACTTTTGGATAGTTGCCAACCTAAATATATTCAAACCACTAATCAAAATATTAAAAGCATAGATTCTGAAAAGTGATTGATGGTTTGGGGTGCCTTCATTTTTTAGTGCCCAGCCTGAGTTGCTTTCTTGAGGCAGCTTTTCCTGCGTGACCTTATGGCCAACTACTTTAATTTCTCTTCCCCTCACTTCCTCGTTTGGAAAACATGGATAATGCTACTTCCTTTTTTCAACCCTTTGCGTGCTTTGAGGATATAGAATGTAATTCTTTAGAGTAGCGGTCATCTCTTACTATATGAAGTACAATCCCTACTAAAATAGGATCCCAATTTCATTCAAAGCCTCTAGATGCCATTGCAACACAAATAGTATATAAAAAGAGCAAATATACTCAAGTTCTTAATGACTATGATCAGCAGTCAGCAGCTCATATAAGCCATGCTCTGTAACAACCCAGCTCTGGTCCAATATGGGGTAGGAAACTTTGGCTGCACCTCAACAGTGGGTGTCTTCGCCTGCGCCCAAGCTGGGGTCAGGCAGCTGGGAGCTAAACCCACGTTGCCACAACTTCACTTTACCTCCACTCCCCAGCTGCAGTGTGGGTATAGCTTCCAAACTTCTAGCTGGTGGGGAACTGAGCCAAGGACAGGCAGTTGGAAGTTGCATCAGCACTGCCACCACTTACCCCTGCCCCCTTTCCCTATTCCACCTCCTATCTGTGGCACCACCAAGAAGGGACAGCCAGTGCTGAAGAGCTTCCAGCTGCCTGGCCCTGGTATAGCTCCCCACCAGCTTGAAGGTACATCCACGCCACAGCTGGAGGGGAGCAGGGATGCAGGGCACAGGAAAAGCAGCAGTGATGCACAGAGCCTCTAGCTGCCCAGCCCCAACACAGGCACAAACAAAGCCCTCCAGCTCCATGGGCTGGATCCAGTGGCTCTGCAGGCTGGATGCAGTCCACAGACCTTATGTTGCAAACCCATGACTAAGATCAGTCCAATATTTGTAAACTCTGGTTCATCAGATCCTCTGATGAATATATCTTCTGTTTGTTTAGTGATTTTGTTCTTTAATTGAAATGTAATTCAACATAAACATTAACCAAATATTCTTTTAGGAAAGCATAATGTCCGTGCTTCGAGACAATGGGAAATACAGCCGATTTAGATCCTTATTAGAGGTAAGAGCTTAGAAAAGGAATTCTGTAAACCTATTTTTAATGTACAAAGCTGGTATATAAATTTCTTTTTTTTTTCCTTTCTTAAAAAAAACTAAACAAAAAAACAAAAAACCACACCTGCAGAAGACTACCCTGGCATTTGCTTTAGACCAGGATGGTGGACCTTACACAGTCTTTGTTCCAAGTAACAATGCTTTGGATAACATGCAAGATGGAGCTCTAGACTATCTCCTTTCTGCAGAGGTACATCTTTCAGTAACACAAATCAATACTTTATATTCTAGAATAATATATTTTGATACAGTCACATCTACATTTTTATGCTCCAGGTCTTAACTTACCTTTAATTATTAGTTGTCTTCCCATTTTCTAATATGGGAGACAGATTATCCCACACCTGTCTACAGCATGGGGTTTTTGTAGCTTCCTCAGAGATAGCTGACCATTATCAGAGACAGAAGTTTGAACTAAAAGGACCATTGGTCTGACCCAGCATTGCATCCACGTGGAAAAGGGACATCAACACAGAAAGGATTCTTTGCATATGTATGTTGCTAAGAACCTACGGGCAGCTTGAAACATACAGCAAATAAAGACCCACCCCACCCCCAAAAATGAAGTGAAGGTGAATACACGAAAATCCAGACTAGATGAGTAGAACTGTTAGGCTCGGGTACATGCCATGAGGGCACTACCATTTAGGTTCCTGATCTTCCCAGGGCTCAGTTAAT
>NW_005843101.1:148378-187637 GCF_000455745.1 Alligator sinensis | reverse complement strand
TGCTGATGTCATTGTAATACAGATGAATTTTGTGTTATCACTTATTTTGGTTTTAAGAATAGTCCTTCCTTCATTTGAGCAGGGTTCACGGAAGCTCTTGGAGCTCATTCGCTACCACATCATCTCCTACACTCAGGTAAGTGAGATTGATTCACTATCCTATCCTACAGAAACTCTGCGTATCTCTAGAAAAGCATTATTTTGGCCTTCCAAGATGATTTCAAACATTCTTCATCATTGAAAGCAAAGGGCTTTCTAAGCAGGGCTGCACTGAGCTAAGGCTATGTCTCCCCTGCAAAAAAAAGAAAAAGAAAAAAAAGGTGCATCTCTACAGAGATTGTTAACCAGTGCAAGGGGTTGTAACCTCATTGTGTAGGATTAACCTCAACTAACTATCTCAAAGTAAAAATTATCTGTGTTTTGTTTCCATTAGCATTGTGATATACACTTCAATGTAAAAAATAATATTTTTGCTATGAAAACATAGGTCAAGTGAAAGCAGAATATGGACCTGAAACTTCTTAGCTATTCTATTGATGCCTCAGAATGTAACAGTATTGGCTCTACAGAGAGAACAGGAATAAAATGTAGGAAAAACTTATTTTTGTCATTACAATAAGCAAATGCAATTCTGTACTTCTATTAAGATTGTTACCTGCCTAGTTTTAAATCAGGAGGGGATTTGTCAATATCAAAACAAGTTTCCTAGCTTTTTATTACTTTTTTTACCAGAATCAAAAGGGAAGGAAGTAGAGTCCGAGGACAACCCTCAGGACAGGTTGCACAGGATGGGGATCATCCTAGTACTTGTCTGCATCATTGGCAGAAGGGGTAGATTGCAACTGAGTTCCACTAGCTTTTATATATCTGTTTCTAACTCTCTACCACTTCTGCTTGTTGCAGCTGGAGGTAGCCAGCCTCATCTCAATAGAACACGTCAGGAG
This sequence comes from Alligator sinensis, assembly GCF_000455745.1. NCBI lineage: Eukaryota > Metazoa > Chordata > Crocodylia > Alligatoridae > Alligator > Alligator sinensis. The sequence goes on along the minus strand of NW_005843101.1, from coordinate 186,693 downwards.
CATGGCTAACCAATTCATCTATTTTAACACAAGCAGCAACGTGAGTCAAAAATACATGAACCTTTCCTGATGAACTTTCCTTTCTCTGATCTAGCCATCCAGGTACTTTCAGCACAAAATGAAAAACAGTGAACCTCTCAGGAGTAGAAGCAAAGGAATTCCTCGCTGAAGTGAATGGGAAATTCACAGAACACTAATCCCAGCTCTATTTAGGAAAGATAGATATATAATATATCTAGACTGGTTTGTCAGAAAAGCCTCTAGTATGCGTTTTTCCCCTTCCTCGCTAACTACAAATTGTAGTTTTCTATTTCTACTACAAATTGTAGTAATCTGTTTTCCTAGATTAGGCAGGACCTGAATGAGGAATCATTGTAGTCTACAATGATTCCTCATTCAAGTCCTACATAATCTAGGAAACTGGTGCATTTTAAATCATGTTCACTAACAGCTTTTAATTAGCATTAACCCTCTCAGGACCTAGTGTAGATGTGCTTAACACCTTAAATAACATTTTCACTTGTCCTAGTGAACCCAGGCAACACATTTTTAAAAGCATTAATTAGGCACTTCATTAACTCATTTTAAAACATACCTCTTCCCCTTCTTTAGACATACCCTTAGTTTTTATTCAATAGACAATCAGACAGATTTCCATTGAATTCAAAGGACATTTGTAGGAATAGGGGCAGAGTAAAACTTACTTTGAACCCCAGATTTTGGCCCACTGAGAGCCAATTACTCAGAAAAAAACTTTATTTACGGTCAGACTTTGGATTGGGGCATCAAGATATGTCTTCTCCCATTCCACTTGCCTGGAACCCAGAAATGAGGCAAGGAAGCCACTTTGGGGAGAGCCCTGCCACCACTTACAGTCTGTCTCCAGTTCTGCCCCAGAGCAGGTACCCTACCTCGTTTCCCAGTTTGGCATTTGTGGAGTGGTGGTGGCAGCAGGTGAATGGGGCATGCTCACAGGCTGCATCCACAGGAAGGCCAGGGAAGCAGTACAAATGTAATCAGAGGCCATTCGAAATGGAAACAACAATAATGATCAAGCCTATGCAACTTGTGAAAATCTGCAACCTTTGGAAAATCTCTAGAATTAGTGATGGCAAATATTTCAATTCAAGATGCACTCTTTAAATTAGTGAGCAGTAAAAAAGTCAAATGAAACATGGTTGTTTGTGTGTGGCATGTTTTTTTCAAAGAATTATCTGAGGTACTTTTAGTAAGTGGAGCTAACTGCTGTATTGAACTTCTTTCTATTGTTAACATGTATTAGCCAAGTTTTTACCTTATGGGGAAAAAAGTAGATTTATATACTTTATTTACAAAAAGCAGATGAGTTCAAGGGCTGAGCAGATATCAAGGTGCCTGAATGAAACTATAGAGTTCTACCTCTGGCTCTTATGCCAAGTTATTCAGTAGCCTTGGACATTTCACAAGTTTTCTCATGTTTCCCTCCATCTGTAAAATGTGTAAAATCTGTAAAATGGAAATAACACTATGGACCCAACCCAGTGACTTCTGCTGTCAAAAAAACAGACCTCCACCATTTTAGTGACTATTAATCAGGCCCTTAGTTAGCAACTTCACAGAAGACCTGTGAGAATTAACCAATAAAGCTCAGATGCTGCTATTAGATGTATAAGAAAGATATTAAGGAAAAGGTGCAATATATGTACATATGTCATTTATTAGAAGAGAAAGAGAAGACTAGGTCTTGTTTTCCTAATTGATAACCTAACAATTTAAAAAAGTAATGACAATAAAATATGCTGGTGTAGTGGTATCAGTAGTTTTCAAAGATTATCTGAAATACTTTCATTCTGCAGGGACAAATCTTGGTGAATGGTGAAGAAATGGAAGAAACAGATATCGTTGCAAAAAATGGTCGAATTTACACCCTTGCAGGTGTTCTTACCCCTCCCTCAATTGTTCCTATTCTACCTCACAGATGTGATGAAAAAAGAAGTGAAATTAAAATGGTAAGGAAAGTCAGTACAAAACTTTAATTAGTAAACATGCTTGCAACTTCAATCTCCTCTTTACAACAATATCAAAAAAGCAGCAAAAAATATGGTAACATATGGTAATTCATTCATGAAATGCACCAACCCTGTTAATGGTACAGCATGTAAGCAAGATATTTACTTGAACAGGTACCTCATCTTGACATCCCATCCAGTTTCTACAGCAACCAGGTATAACTAGCTATCTTAAAGTCAAGTCAAATTCCCCACCACAGAATTCCAGTTGCATATATATACCAATATGTGGCTACTTGTTGTTCCCTTGGCAACCATTTAAAAATCAACATTTTCCTTTTAAACAATTATGCAGAAAATACAGTAGGCAAATAAAGAGCATGGATTTTTTTTCAGTCTTACTTTAGATTTTCTTAAAATTAAGAAATAATAAATGCATATTTTGAATAATTGAGTTCCACCCAGCATGTTCATGATCAAAAGCATATTACATGTTATAAACCAAGTAGCAATCAGATGCCATTGCTGATAAGAGTGCCTGTCAGATTGAGCTTATCCTTTGCAATAAATGTGGCTCTGATTATCCAGTATGTGAACATATGCAAGTACATATCCGAGCCAATAACATTTCTGGCACAGTGAAGATACACTGATGTAAACCAATTACAGTTTAATTTAGAATAATCCAGAAACAAAACTGTATAATAGAACTTCAATTGAACTGGATAGGCTCAAATTTTACTGAAGGAAACAACAAGAGTTAATGATAAAAGGTTGTTATTGCCATGGCTAATGGCTAAGTTTCATGTGCTCTCTCTAATCATAAACCTGGCAGAGCTCCAACACCAATTTCTGGTACGAACACTGAGCAATACTTAACAAACATAGCATTTCTAATCTTTTAAAAGAAACCTGAGTAGTGGTCACTTCCTACATTGATCAATGCACTCATTCAAAAGAGAGACAATTTAAAGATAGAGGGGAAGTAAGATCTAAAAGACTCTCATCTGCATAAAACAAAAAATAAAGTTACTTACATCTGTTAGCTCTTAAATTTTTCATGAAGAATTTATGATATAATTTGTTATACAAGATTTTAAGTAGGAGACAGAGCACTGGTCCAGGAGTCATAATACCTGCCTAAATGCCAAAATGCATTTGGACCTGGATTCTGTTCTTGTTCTGCCACTGACTTGTTGCTTATCTCCAACTCCTAGTGCATTGACTTCACTTTTTGTAAAACAATAATAATGATCTTTTTTAAGTGCTTTGTAGATACTAGAACTGCCATAGATAGCAACAATATCGGTGCCTTCCTACATGCCCTATAATAGTTACCATGTATGAGTTCTGGTATGGTAAGTATCCCAGGCTTCAAAATATGATTTGCTGTGACATTCCACTACAATTCCAGTCACAAAGCAGTGTCCTTTAACAACGTAAGAGACAAACTTAGTCATAGAGTCCTGTTCTCTCAGGAATTTTTGAAAATGTGTAGGTTATATAAATTGAAGGCACTGTCAGTATCAAACAAAGGCATATTTGTCCAAGTCTAGGTTTGTAACAATGGCAAAATTATGTGAACTGAGAGTGAGCAAACAGAAAACATTGTGTGATGCTGAACAGTGGGAAAATCCATCATAGAGAACTAAATGCTTTAAAGAACTATGAGCCAAATATTTGCAAATGACTTTAGGTAGCAAAAGATGTAAATAGACACCTTTTAAGATTAAAAACCCCTAAACAAGTTAGGAATCTAACCAGCTTAGAAAGTCTATAAACCCTATTTAGATGTTGAGCTGCATCTTTAGATACTTAAGTATCTTTGTAAATCTGTCTATAATTCTTTAGAACATGCAGTTCTCACAAGCAGTATTAAATTTTCCATTATCCAGTACATAAGTACCTTTGTAAGTCTGGGACTGTGTTCCTGTGTGCAGAATATAATATCTGCAGCATATAAACCATAGAAACACTTTAGGCCTTGAGACTCTCCAGTGATACATCTGAGGGCAAATTTACTGCAATTCACGCTCTTTATATTTAGTGTCTTCCACAGCTATTTTGGACTGGCACTCGGTGATTATTCTAATTTCTCTGAAACTGAGGTGATATTAGCAATTACGAATAATGTAGCCACAAAAAGACAACTGCCAAATCATCCCCAAGCTTTGACAAACTCCATAGCCACACTCCAGAGGTGTTTTCAGATGCCACGTTTGTAGGTCTACTCCTCTTTAAAGCTGTCACCTGGTTCTAAAGTATAATTGCTGATCTCTGCCATTGCCCCCCAGTAACAACTAAGCCATTTGTGACAGTAAGCCAAAAGGTGAAGAGTGTGGGTGAATATACTTGTATTTTGGCAGGGTGCAAGAATGATATGGATGCAGAGAAAATATTTTTCTCTATTTACACTGCTTATATGCAACAGATCTCAAGGGGGTTATCTAAGGTTGTCTTCCTAAGAGTTACAGAAGATACCATCGTGGAGAGTGAAATACACAGATTGAACCAGATCCCATTCTGTTATAAATGCCCTATATTTCCACAAACTTCAATGAATTGCACCAGTTCATCATGCCAGCTGAGGATCCGCGTGCATTGATGTGTGTGAGTGAGAGAAAGAAAACATACACATTCTCACCGCTTCTCACTGCAACCTAGATAAAAGTCGAAACAACCCAGCTCCAGTCTGACACAGGCCGGGTGGCTTTTCCTGTGCCCACATTGGGGCCAGACAGTAGGCAGTTGTTCCCATGCCACCACTGCTTCTCCTAGCCTCCTCATTCCCTGGCTGCAGTGTGGGTGTAGCTTCCAGTCAGTGGGGAGCTCAGCCAAAACCAAGCATCTGCACACTGTATCCAGGCTGGGAATGTGAATTGATAAGAATGAATGACAGCCCAAAGGAACCCTAATGAGGTAGGAGTCGCAGTTCCATGAGCCATGATAAGTTAATGAAGACAGACAAAAAGAATGAAAACTCCTGAAGATGTATAGTGCAAATCTGCTGTGAATGAGTTTCTCATCATTATTATCACCTTCCTAAAATGTGATTGTGTTGTACTGTCTCTATCCAGGGTTCCTGTGTAAAATGTTCAGTGGTCTATAGGAGCACTTGTCCAGGGAACTCAAAGCCTATAGTAAGTGACTTTCCCATACAAAGATTGTGAGAAAGTGATGATTGTATTCAACTTCTGTCAGTCTACAGTTTTCTGAGCATTGTGTCTGATCCACTTTTCCTGTGCAGTCAAGTCAATTTACTTTGTAGGAAATGTCTTGTATCTATAACTCCTAACTCTATCTTGGGCATCATAAAATTGAAATGGGGTAGTATTCTGTTGCAGGAATGGTGTTTTAACTTTTAAGTAAGAGAAGAGAAAGAAGAGTTGCTACAAAAACTGCTCCGAAATTTGGATGTGAAAAATATGAGTTTACATTAACGTTACACTAGACCCAAAGCTGCCAAAGTTTCTCCTTTCCCTAACACCCCCCAAATTAACATTTTGCCACTTCCTCCCCTAGATTTAGTGCCATCGGCCCCACTTATAGCATACGCACACAATTGCTAGCCTCCATCTGGGCCTTCCCCTACAGTTACCCATATCACAACATGACTGGGTGGCTGTGTAGGAAAGGTGCAGGTAAGGAACTGGTTAAATGGACATATGCTTTAGGATAAACAGAAAACTTATCTGCATCACCTCTGAGAGCACAGGCATTTTGGCTGCAAATTTTTCCATATAGAAGACTTGGGTATGGCTATGAAGTGATTTTGTTACTAGCATTCATCAATATTTATTGTATATGGGACAGACAGATAGTTATAAGTTATAGTAAAGATCCCAAAAGTCAAGAAGATTAATGGTTTACTAGAATTCAAAATATCTTTTAAATATCAAAAGGAACAATGAAAAAAAACCCACAACCAACATTGAGATATTTCACGTTCTCCTGTTAAAATATTCTCTAATGTTTTGATTGTATTGAAGTACTGAATGTCTGTGTGGAAATACTAATGTTTTTGATTTACTCATGTTCTAGTCTTTATCAAAAGGCAGATGCGTTTATGAAACCCTGAGCAATCTAGCAACTGGCTGTGCTAGATACTGCAATGTAACAGTAAAGGTAAAGAGTTATATATGGTTTGCTATGGTGGGCTATATTTAGAATTAGCCATTTTTCTTTGCTAACTTAATTTTTGGAGCTGAATAGCATCTGAAGGTCTTCACAGCACATACTTAACCAGCAGGTGGTTTAGAAAAGAATTTCCATATTTCTTAGAGCAAAAGTATCAGCTATATTTAGCTCCTCTGCTGATACTTTCCCTTGCATTACATGAAAGAATGCCTTTTCATTCTCTCTGTTTATATCAACTGTATTAATGAGCTGTTGCAGCTGTTACACGTGACTGTTCAGGGCTTTTTTGTGGTAAGACTCAAGTTTTTCTTTCATTTACATTCCAAACACCCAACATTTTTCATTATTTTATATGGCTGCATCCATGAAGGACTGTGCAGTGTGATAATTAGCAATACTGGTCAAATACATTTTATTAAAGATTTCACAATGCACTGTACACCAGGTGCAGCTTCACCAGTGCCAGCGTGGGAGAATCATTCCCCTTTATTTGCAAGTGATGCTCCTATTAAAGGCTAACAGCATGTCTACACTGTCTCCATGCTAAATCCAGGAGCACTGCCAAGACGCAGACCCTGGGCACTCATCTTGCTCAGCACATACCAAACCCCAGAAGTTAGACAGCATAGTCTGTTTGGCATGGTCTTGAGCAGGAGCTGTACTCAGGCTGTCTTAGGCCCACCTTTTTGTTTTTGGTCACCCCATGCATGGCCCCACCAAGTCCCAGGAGCTCCTGGTCAACCTCCTCCTGGCCCTGGCCAAGTGGGCCCTGTACTTGACCAGGAAGGAGGCTCTGGCCGGAGGATGCCCAGGGACTGCGAGCCCACTTTGCTTTCACTTGTTCGTGCACATTTCCGGGCAGAGCGCCAGTGGGCGGCGTCTACCAGCTCCTTGGATGCCTTTAAGGACCAGTGGGTGCAGCCCAAGGGGCTCTGCTCAGTGTCCCCCTCAGGTGCACTTCTTTTCACATTTTAACCCTTTGACCCACATGATGCTCCCACCCTGTTTTTGCCTTAGTTGTCCCAAGCATTTTGCTGTGTTATTCATTCATTGGCCCCACACCGTAGAGGCCACTACTTAGTTGGGTGGGCCTTAGGGCCCATGGCATTTGGGTAACACAAATAGATACGCTGCCTTAGGTATATCTCCTGCGGCTCAAAAAGGACCACGTTGAACTGACTACACTGCCTAACTGACTACACAGACCTGAACGTGCACTCAGGAGAAGTAAGTGAGCAGAGTGGGCTTCTTCATGGTACTACCCGCATCACCACAGAGACAGTAGTTCTGGCAGACCAGCTGCATCTAAATGCTGGTGTGTGTGGCTCTGTGTCAACCACAGAGCAGGGCTGTGATGAAAGTGCACAGTCTGGGCCTGAGTGCTTTGATATGTCCCTCCAAGTATTCAGATGAGCAACTAAAGTTTTCTATAGTCCATACCATGCAGCAATATTTATTTTATTTCACAGGAACCTAAATGTTGCAAAGGCTTTTATGGTTCAGATTGCAGTCAATGTCCTGGAGGTTTTTCCAAGCCCTGCTCAGGAAATGGACAGGTAAACAAAAGCACTAGCAGCATACTGCACAATGTATACGGTAGAGACTGGCTGGGTCAAGGGAGTCTCCAGAGTCCCCTGAGCTCACAGTACACAAAAATATGATAGCACTTTGAGAAGTGTATGGTCAGCTTATTGTCTCTATCTAGCAACCCAGTGATCAGATTCAGTGATACAGGGAGAAAAAAGATGGTAGAGTCCTCTAGTCTTCTGAGACGGGGCTGTCCAACTGCTGAGAGTTCAGAGGCCGCATATTCACTAAGGCATCCTCAGGCCTCCATGCTGTGCCTCTACCCCCCACACACACACACTACATTGCGCTGTACCCAATGAACACCCCTCAAGCCCCCCTCAGGCTGCAGGCTCCCTGAGCCCCACAGGCAGTGGCAGAGGGAAGAAGCAAAAGCTGGAGGAGTAGGATGGGGGGAAGCCCAGAGAACCTGGCAATAAGCACCTGGAAATCCCAGCACCAGCAGTATAAGCAATGAGGGGAATGGCAACCAGATGGGGAGCCTACGGATCATGAATTAAGCCCTCACAGGCTACATGTGGTCCACAGACCATAAGTTGAACAGCCTCATCGGTGGACCTAGGATTTTGGACAGGGGGAGTGCAGTAACAAGAAAATCCAGTAATTTTCTAAAATTGTGAAGTAGGAGAGCATAAGGAATACAGCAGTGGGAAGGAAATACGAAGAGTATGAAAGTTTACACTAGGAAAAACAAATATTCTCCTTGGATGCATCTACATGTGCGCTTTACTGTGGAACTGACTAATTAGCTCTGCAGTAAAGCATCATTGTCTTCATGTGCACCTATATTAGGGTGCAGTAAATTAACTAACTCCACTGTAGGACAGTACTGCCCAGGACAAGTACAATCCTGTGGCAGAGTCATTTAGCATGCCTCAGTGCACGTGTAGATGGTGACCAGGGCTGGCTGGGGCATGAGGGTGCTACAGTGTGGGTGCTGCCTGCTGGCTGGCCCTGCACAGTAGCACGGGGGCGCGGCGCACTGGCGCCCCCCCGCCCCCCCCCCCAGCCCCTCTGCTATTTGATGCTGTGATCTGGAGCCTGGGGCTGACCCCTGACTCCCCTGACAGCCCAGATCTGTTCCACCCTGACCCAAACAGTTGTGGTCCCAGGCCCACATGTATATGCTGCACCCAAGAGCAGCTGACTCTAGCACAAACTGTGCCAGAGTTTTTTGAGACAAGCTAATTGCATGTGTAGATACACCCCCATCTTCCTTACATTTTAAAAGAGTAATGACATCATAATACATATAAGCCTACATCAGTTATGCAACAACTTCTTCAGAGAGATTTGTTTTACCAGTTGAATATAAATCTTATCTTTTATGTTTCAGTGTATGGATGGAATGAAAGGAAATGGAACTTGTATTTGTGCTGACGGATTTCAAGGATCACACTGTCAGTTCTGTTCTGACCCTGATAAATATGGACCTCAGTGTGACAAAAGTAAGCATGGCAGCATCTGATGAAGTTAACCTGAGTTTACAAAAGCATCTGCTCTATATAGATCTTATTGTAAGGCACATATGTATCTACCCTGCCTTCAGCATCTCATCCACCACAGAGGACAAGACAGTGTCTTGAGGTTTAACACAGTGTCTTAAGGTTTATTTGAATTACAGTGGTCACTAGTTGATACTGATCTGGTATTTTTGGAGGATGGCAGAGCTAGGCAACAGGGAATAGTAGTGTTAAGTGCTGTCTAAGACGACTACTTGTGGGGCTGAATTATTGTATCCAAAGAAACTGGAACAGGAGTGCTCACCCTCTTGAACTTACTGCATCTAGTGATTGACAAAGGACCTGTCCAAGGCCCATTGAAAGCAATGGACAGATTCTCACCAGCTTCACTGGGATTTTGATCAAGCTTATTAACTGACCTATTTCAGTTAAATAGGTCAGCATCCTTATAGGACAAGGACCTGACTTTTAAAAGCTTCCCCACAGCACTGGGCAATTTTGTTTAATCTATTTAATCATTCAACTGCTTTTATGAAGATCTGTCATGAAAATTTAAAGATGTGCGCTATAAAAATATATTATTATTGTTGTTGAATATATATATTAATTATATAATTATTATATAAAATATTGTGGGTGACAATACATAGAAGGTGGTTAAAAAGGATATGTATTTGGTAAATAAATGTTTAAAAGAATGTTTTTCAAAAGACGTGAATTTAAAGAGACGGGTTAGATTTTAGGGCAGGGTGAGGAAGGAACATGAAATGCATCAAGAATGTCACATAGGGACATATATGCCTTCTACAAAAATTTTATTTCATATTCATTTTTTCCCCCCCCCATGTATATAGAATGTCCATGTATGTATGGGAAATGTAATAACAGAATAGACAGTGAAGGGGTCTGCCTGCCTGGATCATGCAAAAGTGGATATATTGGGAAATTCTGTGATAAGCATATCATCCCATGTCAGCCTTTTGTGCAGTTCTGTCATGCACAGGCAACTTGTCAGCTCAGCGATGGCATCAGGAGGTAAGTCCGTTGTTTACCTGTAGCTAGCATTAGATGTGGTGCAGTACTATGCTAATCCTATAGTCCAATTTGAATTTTCTGTTTCAAGATAACACTACATAGTACTGCACAAAAACATTAACCAGTATAAGAATACCATGAGATAAATAAGTACTTCTATTTTATAGAGTGAGAAACTGAGGCAGAAGAGTCAAGTGACCTGCTCAAGGCCACAAAGCGAGTCACCTGCAGACAAGGGATAAGCATTCAGCAATTTTCAATTCCTAGTTCTGTACTCATTTCTATATCTCATACCCAGCTTAACAGATCCAAAGATCAAGGAGTATGAACTTGCAGAATTGTTAAAGGAGACGATATTTTGAAGCATCCAGGTTGCTTAGGAACCCAAGTCTTTCTTTTTCTTTTCCTTCCCCCAATGTGCCTAAGTATGCTGAAAGGCAGTAAACCATGAATACATCTGTAGAATAACTAGATCTACATACCTTAATGAGACTTGGGTACATCTACATGTAATTGAAGCATGCTGAAACACCCAAAGTGAGTTTTAATCCAACTAGCTCAGGCAACAGTAGCAAGGAAATTACCACAGCATGCATAGGCACCAACTTTTATTTTTGGCTGGGGGGGAGGGGGGGCTCAGATGATGGACATGTGGAAAGCTTTACGCAATTCAGGTGACATCCCTCTTCCTAATGGGGGCCAGGACCCTCAGGCCCCCAGATACTTGGCTCCCCTGACAACATGAGCTTCAGAGCAGACTATACAGGCCCAGAATCCTGGCTAAATACTCAGGCAGGCAGAACACACAATCCTGCTGTTGCTAGCTCAGGTATGTGTAGATGCATTGCAGTCACCTCACTGCAGATTAGGCAGTCACTTTAGAAAATGGAGTTTGGCACTTTTGAACATATTGTCCCTAATAATAGGATATGTCTCTAGGGTTAGTAGTGACACCACCCACTAGCAGAACTACCCCTGCCTTGTCTAGTCTCTCTGAGTTTCTCCAAGCTAACATGTAACCTTTCCGGCCATGCCTCGATGAAATATTAATTTCTGGTTTCTCTCCTTCTCTGTTCCTTAGGTGGTTCCCTCTGTCTATCCACCCCTATAGCAAGGGACAGACATTACACATAAACCAGTTTAAGTGATCAGAAACTAGTTTAAACCTGTAAAACAGCTGTTCAGTGCACATAAATCCATTTGAAAATGTCTGGAACCAGTGTGAGATAAACCTGGTTGAATGTAGTATCAGACTTAACTGATTTGGCTTAAACTGGGGGTTGGACCTGATGATCTGTTTAGGTCCCTTCCAACCCAAGCACTATGAAACCAGCTTATGCAATGTCTGTCCCAGACCCCTTGCTGATTTAAGATAAACCAGAGTCCCCCAGCATCCCAGCATGCTCTCTGGGCTGGGTGGGGCTTTCTGCTCTACAGCAGGGCTGGCCTCTCCCCTCTGCTCCCTGAATGGAGCTCCAGCAAACTATAGGCATCTGCCTGGCTTCTCCCTGTTAAGCAGGGATTATTCCCCCCCACCCCTCTGCTTTACACAGGAACTTCTCAGCATTAGCTAGCAGACCATATGCTGGCTACAGTCTGTGCTGTGGGAGATACAGGCAGAAAGGCTTTTTGGAGATAATCAACAGGTAGCTGGTAAAGTCCTTCCTTGGAAAAGCTGTTTAAGAGCTTGGACTAATGGAGAGGCTTTGTTTTTTGAATGGGTTGATAAACACTGAGTTAGGGATGATAAACATTCCCTGCTGGGGGGGGAATGACTCTCTCCCTAATCATAGCACCCTGCCAGGCCTGCCCACAGCCCTCAGCTCAGCACTCTCAAAGAGAAGGAAGGGCTGCTCTAGTGCTCCCCAGCTTCTAGCCTGAGCCATTGCAGCTATGTGCCTGAATTTTTTCAGTCCAGAAGGGATGTCTGTGCAGTTACCAAATGATTTAGTCTAACCTGCAAAGATTGAATCAGTTCAGGCCCAGGCTTTAAAAGTCTGTCCCTAGCCTGTATCATTCTTCAGGTCCTCAAGTAGCAATCCAATGCCTCAGTGGCATCAGTTGTGGCCTGCTGGCTGTAAGTGTGCCTTAAGTGCATCAGTCATGACCTGCAGCACCCCTTATAGTCACACCCAGGTATTGTAGGTGTAACTCCATCTGCTTTCCTTGAGTCTTCCAGCTCAGAAGATAAGTTCTGCCCACTCAGGCTCCAGCCCTTCTGTCCAGGCTTCAGCCCCCTTGGCCATATCCCCTTTTTCTGGCTGCAGCCTTCAGCCTCAGGCCATGGGCTCTGGTCTCAACTCCTCAGCCTCAGCCCACTTCACACCCCTGCCCTACCCAGAGACTCCAGATTCAGAATGCCCAGCCACCTTGCTGTGTGGCCTCCAAACCACCCCTTATAGGTGCTCCCAAACCACTGACTGTTACTATGTACACTCATAATTGAAGTTCTAGCCCCTGTGGGTCAATAGACACAAACCAAAAATATACCCTGCTGAATGAACAAAAATAGCTCTTAAGAAAACTTTACCCCATACTCACACACCAAGAGGGAAACTTCTATGCTTCCTGATAACAGCCCTAGCTATTCCCAGAACTACCCCTTGCCCATTCTGCAAAACAATTCTTTCATCCCTGACCCCACAGTGCTCCTTCTGTGCTGGAGTCATTTTATATGCTAGCCCAGCTCTACCTGCAAGTCAGCTGATCCCTGACTCCTAGCTCTCACACAGGGGTTTTCTATTATCCACTTTGTCTACCCCATCAGCAGCTTCTGCGCCAGTTTGCAGTCTGTCGCTCAGTCTTAGTCCAGACCTGAGCTTCAATGTGGCCTCTGGTTAGGCAGCTTGTCTCCCCTAGTTGTGACACATCTGGAATGTTTTCTCCCTCTCTTCCCCCATGATCAAGATTTTTTTCTCTACAGGGTCTGGAGCTAAGTTTCTTTCCCTGTTCTGTAGCAGAGCTCCCCTTGTCCAAGTCCTTGCCCCTCTGAGCCTCAAAAGTCCAGTTCTTAATGGGGGCCTGTAACAGAGAACCCTAGGTCTGTTACTAGGAGGCAGGGCAGCCCCTTTAAGGCCAGAGTCTTTAGGAACACCAAGTACCAGGAGGGCAGGGGTTAAAAGCCCAACCACACAGGCCAGTCACCTGACCAGAAGGAGTTAGGGCTCTGGGCACATATAAACCCCAGGGCCAAGGCTGGTAGGAGTTAGTTCTCTGGCAAGCTGCTAGGGGTAGGAGTTCCTGCAAGGAAGAACTATCCAGGAATGCTGTGGCTGCTGGATAAACTGTTTATATAGCTAATAAGGCTCCAGGAGTCTACAAGGTACCCAGGACTGGGAGGCACTCAATACTCAAGGAGCAGTTTGGGGTTTGAAAGAGGCGGAATGTGGCTTGCATGACTCATATTATGTTATAGCCCAGGGGTTCATATTTATGTTGTTGTTTTAACCGGTGGACCAGACTGAGGCTATTGGGGAGGAGGAGGCTCCGTAGGGGGCACACTACAGTATAGAGCCCCAGTGCTAGAGAGGTTGCAGAGACAGGGCAGCAGCAAGCCCGAGGCCACTCAAGGCCAAGTCAGAATTAAAAGTGCTAGTCTTTACATACCATCTGCAAGGCATGGGCCACTGTGGAGGGGAGGCTTGGAGTGGTGGACAGTGACCCCCTAGTATTGGGGTAGTAAATGGACAGCCTCCTGCCTGAGTAACATCATAATTATTGTTCCATCAGGGCGTGGCAAGTGAGGAAGGTGGGTGGTTAGCTAAGAAACAGAGGGTCAGGCCAACATTGGACAGACCAAGGGATGGCCCTCCGTCACAGGGCCTACTTGCTTTTTCCTTCCCATCAGTCCTTTCTTAGTGTTAGCCCTGTTACAGTCCCATACATTTTTCTGATTTTTTTTGCCCTTAGCCATACATCCATTTGAATTTGCTGGTAACTTTTATGTTGCTGAAATAAATGTATAACTACTTGTATTCTAATTCAGACCTATCAAGGTGACCCTTATATACAGACATTGAGAGTGGAGGGTACAGTAGGACATATATTACTTTCCATCTCATAGAAATACAGAATAGATCTAAATGCATCTAATAATTAACAGATTCCATATTTTTCATTACATGATCCCATATTTCAAAATTAATTATGCACACCATTTTATGTGCTTAAAGTCAAAACTATTCATCTTATTCAGCCTCTAAATGGACAAACAGCTTGAAAACTGAATTCATCTTAACTTCATCTTACCTTTACAGCTCTTCTTTCATTCCTGCTGATTGCACTTAGTCCTGTTTTTAATAGATGCGTTTGCAATCCTGGGTATGAGGGAGATGGAACAACCTGCAGTGAAGTAGATCCTTGTGCTACTTTAATTCCAGGCGGTTGCGATACCAATGTAAGTATATGATTCCTTACCAAATGAGTCACTCCAAAGGAAACAAAAAAAAGTTAGGGCGTGCCAGTAAGACATATATTTGCATAAGTAAATTCTGAAGTTTAGAACCAAACTTAAACCCTTCTCAGAGTGCAAGTTCTTAGCCATAGGACTGTACTGCCATGAACATTGCTATTCAAAAAATGGAAGCCACATAGTTTTCTTAAAGCATTATCAGGATAAGCTACTACACAATCCTCCTCCAAATAGCAGAACCACAGATTGAAATTTCTCTACAACCCTCATTCCTGTCACCTCCCCTTGTCCATTCTATACATGATGAAGCTAAAGCTGTGGCAGTGATTTTGCTCTTCTTTAGAGATGGCAACCCAGGCTATATTAGAAGGAAGACCATCACTAGCACAGGGCATAAAAATGGCATGAAAATAACTTTTCATTTTTAATTGGCAGTTCACATTCAAGTCCAAGATATTAGCAAATTAAAGTTCTTTCTTACTACCTGGTGATTGGAAGCCTGTGAAATGAATTGCTAGTCAGAAAACAGTTAACAGAGCAAGGGTTTCTGCTTAATATAATCCACTATGATTGGCATGAAGGGCATACCTACACACCATTGGGTCTCTCCTAAGGACCATTGCACCAAACAACATGCTCGCTACTTTCTGAACCTACAGGATTTGGACCAACTTATTGCAACATGAGGCATGTGTCAAAAGACTCAAAGAGAATGAACCTATTAGCATGCGCCCAGCACTGCATTAAGATAGCTACATTACATTATTTTCAGGAGACAGTGCACATGCTTCACTGCTGCACTCCCTAGACAGTCCTGACATGGTATAGACATGCCCTGTTTACCCTCTTTGTGGTAGTATCAATGAATAGGCCAAGAATTCAATTCAGTCCATGGAGATACCTTCTCATACCCTGAATATGGTCCTTCTCTTCAAGTTAGGGTTGAAACACTCTGACAGGGTATTGTAAGGGTTGCCAGCCATTACCACATGTAGATAAAGGGGCACTTGAATCTCCCAGGACTGCCAATCCAGCAGTAAAAAATAATCACCAAAATATCAAAGGGATAAAAAGCTTTCAAAGGTCATAGCTAGCATTCCATCCCCTTTCCAACAGATCCCCACATTCTGAAAATGACAGCTAGGGAGCAGACTTGTTAACAGAGGAGGTCCCTACCCGGTCCTACATTCAAATGTTGTTTGATATCAGCATAACTTGAATTGACATTATTTACTCTGAACATTTCTCCCCACAGGCAGAATGCATTAAAACAGGCCTTGGAACTCACACATGCATCTGTCAGCCAGGTTGGAGTGGGGATGGAAGAGACTGCTCAGCAATTAATAATTGTCTGCTACCAAACAGGGGAGGATGCCATGACAATGCCACCTGCATGTATGTAGGGCCAGGACAGGTAAGTTATGTTCTAACCTTCTTATATTGCCTTGCACTCATTCTGTGCTGCCCAAGTCTGCTGCCTATATGCTCCATTCAACAACTTCTTCCACTTCCCTCCATGTATCATCCTCCATACACCCTCCACACCCAGAACTATCTGTCATCTCGTGTCCCAAATAACTACCCTCCTCTCCATTCTAAACCTTGCCTTAAATGCTCATCTGAAAACAATGTCAACATTGAAATCCCCCACTGGAAAATTCCAGACCAGCTCTAAAGAATGAAGAACAGTTCTTTTCAATGCAACAGGCTTACATCAGGAGATGCCAGTTTGTCAAAACTGAAGTGTTTTACAAAAACCTCTCTCTTTTCATAAACTACCAGATGAACCACAGGCAAAATTCCATTAGAAACTTACTTTGTTTCTGGTCTCTTCATCTGCAGGCCTGCTGGGAAACATGGGTTTTTAGGGTCTGCTGTTCTAGGGAAACTTCCCAGCATGGACTGCATTGGAGTCTAGAAACCAAGGGCTTCTGAGGCCCATGGCTTGGGCACAGACCTGCCACAAGACTACCAGAAGATAAGTGATGCTAGGTTGTCTGAGGTCTGCAGCTCCTGAGTAGCTTCACCAATGGATTGCCTCAGTCTCCAGGGCCCATGGTAACCTTACCATGTGGAGTGCTCCAGAGCCATGGACTATGGCTTCCAGCATCCCTGCTGTGGGGCTGGTACTGCAAAAGCCATTGCAGTAATTGGGGTTCAGCTCCTGGCTGCACAGCAGGTAGTCTGGAAGTCTAAGAGCTCCATTTTGAGCTAGGGCCCTCAGGGCTTCAAAACCCCTTCCTTCCCATTAGGAGCCAGGAGCTCAAAGCCTCCAAGCCCCACACTTCACAGCAATGACCCTGAGCACCCTGGAAGATCCATCCCGAGGTAAGGCCCTCCAATTTTAAAGCTTCCTGTTGCACAGCCTGGAGCCCAACAAACCTGATGTGAACACTGGCTGTAGCAGGGGTTCCTAGACTCCCCACTATGCAGTGTGGGACTCCCCTAATTTGAGGAAAGCATGGGGAACATCCCTGGAGTCAAGGCATTAGGATGAATTTCAAAGATAAGCCCTTTGGTAGGTGCTTAATAAAACTCAGGTAGTGAAGTCAACAAAGCTACATAGATAAACACTAAGTCATAGTGTCTAAAATATGTACCCTGTTTTAATCATTTTAATTTATTGCAACATTTTGTTGGAACTGTAGAATGACTGTGAGTGCAAGGAAGGATTTCGAGGGAATGGAATTGAATGTGAACCAATAAATTCTTGTTTGGACCAAAATGGAAAGTGCCATCATCTGGTGAGTTAATTAATCACTGAACAAAGAATTCAAGCATGCATGTCTTTCTCCATGTATACCAGGAAACAATATTTCTTCCACAGACGTAAGAATAAATGGCATTCCCCCAGAGCTAATGTTTTGAACTCCACACTGTGAGAACTCCACACTCGGCTGAGTGCATAAAAACATCTTTCAGTGTCAGGTGAAGTTACTACAAATATACAGAGACAAATCCTTAGATCCTTCATCAGTTTTTCCATTGAGGTCAGTTACTGTTTTTCTGACTTGAAGCTAAGGAAGAACTGAGTAAGACCCCCCCCAAATTAGATTAGCTTTCCAATACAAGACATTCTTCATTAGACCTGACCAGAGCAAGCCAGGCACAGCAAAGGCAGCATGGCTTGTTGTGCGTGCCTTGTTCTGGTCAGACCTGATGACCCTGGTCAGACCTGATGACTTGCATTTGAAAGTGTATTTAACTCTATCCCAAATACACAGTTTATCCAACTAAAGATATTATTCTATGAAATCCTTGCCTCTCACATAATTTCTAGACCATCATGGCTACAACATCACTCATACACTATGCAACAATTAGGAAAGCTAGTAAGACCCCAACTAATAGAAAGGTGGTCTTCATCTTCTCACTGTCATGTCTGGGATTTTTTTTAATTGGCAAAGCAAAATGAAGATACAATGACATTTTCTGCTGCTGTTTAATTGCAGAAACTGTTACCATAAAATCAGGCAGCAGGATATGCTTTTCTCCCCAAGGTAGATATGTTAAGTACACTGAAGGTTTTATTTGGAAGGAAAGGGCACCTCAGAAGTAAGGTCCAGTCTGCTTATACCAGACTATTCAAATACCCCCTTGGCATACCCTCCCAGCATCTTTTGCTATGATTTTTCCTCTCTGCACCAGAAGCATCTGCATGATAGCTCAGAAGAACATTAGCACAATTCATTTGGAAGGATCCTGTAATGTGCATAAACAGACTTTCTGTTAGAACTGGTTATATTATTTATTGCAAATAAGTTATCTGATTAACTAAGCCATTCATTCCTGTTTCTGAGTTATACGGAAACAGATTTGATTTGTATGACTCTGCGATTCATGATCATTTACAGTTCATGCAATTTATAGGTTTTTTACTAACCGTTCTCTGATTGTTCCCACTTTGTGGTAGCTGATTGGTTATCTAAATTACCAAACATTGCAATTGTATTGTAAGTGAATGAAAAGGTTTGTAATGGGATTACAAATGTTCTTGTTTGGCCTGGAATATCCTGTTTCCTATGCACAGATGTGTATTCACTCAAGCAGCAGCATTTCTCAAAATGCACATAAACTTCACCTGACAGTGAAATATGTTTTTATGTGCATAAATATTCATGACAATTCCAAAGGAAAGAGGCATGGATGTGGTTGGAACAAGCAGAGGTTTGAATACTTTCATAAATTCTGGTTTAGCAGTAGTTACTCAGTCAGCTCTGCTAAAGAGAAATAAAATGAAAACAGAATTTCATAGAAGTAGGGTCGGAAGGGACCTTGTAGATCTTCAAGTCCGACACCCCTGCCTGGGCAGGAGAGAAACTGGGCTCAAGTGACCCCAGCCATGTAGGCATCGAGCCAGTTCTTAAAGGAACCTACTCTCCAACAACTTGTGGCCGTTATTCCTTGTTATCCCAGGGCACGCTGGGAGAAACCAGGTCTCCCCCAAACCCTTCTGGTCCCCCCCCTAGTGAGTTTATAGACAGTTACAAGGTCCCCCCTCAGCCTTCTCCTGTGAAGGCTGAACAGGTTCAGGTCCTGCAGCCTCTCATTGTAGGGTCTGCCCTGCTGTCCCCGGATCATGCAGGTGGCCCTCCTCTGGACCCTCTCAATGCTGTCCACATCCCTCTTGAAGTGGGGTGTCCAGAACTGGACACAGTACTCCAGCTGCGGCCTGACCAGTGTCGCGTAGAGAGGGAGGATCACCTCCTTGGCCCTACTTGAGATGCACCTGTGGATGCACGATAGGGTCCGGTTAGCCCTGCCGACAGTGACCTTGTATTGTTGGCCCATGTTCATCGTGGAGTCAATGATGACTCCAAGATCCCTTTCTGCCTCCGTGCTCTCAAGAAGGGAGTTTTCTATCTTATAAGTGTGTTGCCGGTTACTACTGCCCAACTGCAGCACCCTGCACTTGTCTGTATTGAAATGCATCCTGTTTTTGTTAGCCCACCCTTGCAACCTATCCAGGTCTTTCTGCAGTCTTTCCCTCCATACTAACGTGCCCACCTCACCCCAGATTTTGGTATCATCAGCGAATTTAAACAGGTTGCTTTTCACCCCATCATCCAAATCGCTGATAAAGACATTGAACAGCGCGGGCCCAAGGACCGAGCCCTGGGGGACTCCACTGTTCACTTCCCCCCCAGGTTGAATATGACCCGTCCACCACCACCCTCTGTGTACGACCCTTCAGCCAATTAGCAATCTGACCGTGTAGGCAGCGATGCCACAGTCGCCTAGTTTTTTAATGAGGATGGGGTGAGAGACGGTGTCAAAGGCCTTGCTGAAGTCCAGAAAGACATCATTCTGCTTACGGCTTCAGATAGTGCCACCCATCTGTTTTGATAATTCGCCATCATTCTCATGGTAGTCCTGAACTTTCCATTTAAAAATCACAAGAAAATATTGAATATTAATATAATTTGCACAGAGGCAGAGTAACCTGAGTTCAGCATCCATTTACTTCATTTGGAGTTGTAGATGATCAGCACTTCAGGAGTCAGCCCCTATGTCTGCTAAACTAACTTGTAAAGGCCAATTTCAAAGCTGGAAGGGAACACTGTGATCATGTAGCCCAACCTCCTCTATAGCATGGGTCACAGAATTTCACCCAGTGATTTCTGTATCAAGCTTCTATAGCTCAACCACACTTATCTATCATAAGGTCCTAAGTCAAAGAAGTGCTGTATTTCTCGCATATAACTCACATTTTCACTAAAACCAGCTGGTGAAATTAGGGTGCACAATATATTAAAGAAAACTGGATCGCCACAGTCTAGAAATTTGGCAGCAGGAGAGTCGTGGCAGTGTTAGTTACCATACCTCTGGGAGGGATTGAGCTGTAGCCAGGTGAGGCCTAGTATGCAGCTCCAGATACAGTGCACTGAGTCAGACTTGGCACATGGCCCCAGACCCAGTGCTGGTTCAGATGAGTTTGAACTCAGAGTACTAGGTCACACCTGGCACATGGACCCAGGTTGGTCCACGGCCCCATCCAGCACACAGGGCTGGCAGCAGGTTCCGAAATAGGCTTGGCTCCCTAGCTGCTACTGCTCAGTTACTACAAGGAAGATTTTTTTTCCTTCATCCTGCCTCTCAAAAACAAGGTGTATATTATATACAGGAGCATGATGTATGCAAGAAAATATGGTAGTTACGTGCAAGGTTCCCTCTAGGGTCCGTGCATGCGCGGCCGTGCACAACTAAAAGTCTGGCCGCGCGCCAACTTTTCAAGGCCACGCACCAGGAGAGGAGCTGAAGGTCTGCTCCTAGGAGATGTGGGGGCGGGAGCCTGACGCCATGTGCCACCTCACTCCCCAAGGTGATGCAGAGGAGCACAGCAGTGTCCCGGAGCCAGCAGAGCCTCACTTGGGGCAGGCAGCGGCTCCTCCCCAAGCTGAGACAAGGCAGGGATGGAGGCTGGAGTGGGGGGCTGTCTCTGGGGAAGTGCTCCACTCCCCGGCCCTGATGCAGGGGAGTGGAGCACTTCCCCGGAGCCGGCAGAGCCCACTCTGGCCCCTGGCCCCAGGCTCCAACCCCCAGCTCCAGCCCCCAGCCTCTAAGCTCCTGCCCCTGGCCCCAGCCTCTTGGCTCCAGCCTCTTGCCCCTGGCCCCAGCCTCAGCCCCCTTTGGCAAGTGTCCCATGCCAAACCAAGGCGGCGTGCTCACGGACCGAGGCAGCACACTCACGGACTGCTACTCCTTAGAGGGAACATTGGTTACGTGTACACCTTTAAGAATATATTTTAAGTCCAATTGATTTAAGTAAGACACAAATGTATTTAAGTGCTTCCCAACATGGGTACTTTCTGGAATGAAGGGATTTTTCAGTTACAGGCGACCCTTGCCATTCACGGGGGATACATTCTCATATCCCCCGCAAATGGTGAAATCCGCAAATAAGGCACTGTGTTCATGAACACCGACTGCATTCATGAACTCAGTGCCCCTGGCAGCTGTGGCGGGGGGCATGGCCGCTCTGGCAGCAGCGGGAGCACGGTGGTGGTGGCAAGCGCAGAGCTCCCGAGGAGCTCCTTTAAGTGTATTTAAGAAGCGGGTTTGGCATTCATGAATATTTGAAACCACGAATGCCGAAACTACAAATAGTGAGGGTTTCCTGTGTATTAATCTTGCTATGCTGCAACATTGCAGTGTGTTTTATTGCAATATATTGCATTGACAACAGCCCATTGAATTCTTGACAGCATGGCAAATGCAATCTTTCCCTCTCTCTCTTGTTTTAAAGGCAACTTGTCAGTTTGTCTCTTCTGGTGTCTGGAGCTGTGTGTGTCCAAAGGGCTATGAGGGTGATGGCACTATGTGCTATGGAAATGCAGCAGATGTAAGTAAGATAGGAGTCCTTTGTCTGAGTGTGAGATCAACTTCTTGGATGTTTACAGTGATCTTAGCCAGAGAGACAGTAAAGTCATTTCTAATTTTCATCATAAAAACTGCTGACTGCAGACAGTGTTCCTGCCTGAGATTCTTGCAGGTTTCAGAAATGATCTATTATGTTTAAAAACAGGCTAGGAATTTAAGGGGCCTGAAGGGGCTGGATACGTCATTTAGTGAAGAAGGTAAGTTTGTAACTAGTTTTATACCAGATGAGTGAATGAAAATGTGTCAAGGTTCTCTGCTATTTTTTATACACTGGCAGCTGTAAGAAATGGACTCTGCATTACCCTTGTTCCACCTCCATTTTTTTTCTCCCAACCTACCCTACATTAAAAAAACAAGAAAAAGCATGAACATTCATTTAGAATTCCACCCTCCAGGTGATAGATATATCAAATATCTGTCTGGGGAAATACTGCATTCAAAATGAAGGACTGCAGTAAACAAGTTGTATAGTAACAAGGGAAATCTCATCAGCAGCTAACAACAGCATAATTTTTCTAGGACTACAATCCACTGTGGCTGCTAAAGATGTCTCATTTGCAGAAATGTCCCCTAAAGGATTTCCATCTTCGGTCAGCATTACAAAAAAGCTGTCTGTATTATTTGTTATTTGCATTAACTGTTCTTTATGTGATGTTTGCATTGTGGCACCATCTGGAAAACCCAGGCCTGTACCATTTTACAAAGTACTGGCCAAGCACAGAACAAAAATCACTTCTCTTTTGATTTATGTTTTGAGATTTGCGTTCAGTCCCCATTCCCTAGAGAGAGAAGTCCTGATCCTATTCCATCCATTAGGTGCCCAAGTGCAATCCTATTCCATCCTGTTTGAGTTCCTGAAAAAACAATGCATCCACTTTGTAACACTGCTGCAGCTTAGCCCTAAAACAAAGCCACAAAAGCCAGCAAAGAGGTGGAGGATAAATGTTAACATTTCTTCAAGGACTCAAGCTGGGTGGCACAGAAGCACATTTAGAAGCCTAATAGGTGGAATAGGAGTTTGGGACAAAGTTGGACATCTAACTTTAAGCCTGATTTTCAGTGGAGCTGAGTCTTCACAATTCCCACTGAAACCACAATGTACCAGAAAAGCATTACTGACTTAGGCGTGATGGTTCAACAGCCCCTGGTCTCATTCAGTACAGATGCTGGAATGCTGCATCTCTATGCTCATAAGCTAAGACAGGCCCATTGTATTACTACAAGCTACCAATCACCTCTTCCTCATGTGCAAACTTTTGTATCCTAAATAGTCATTCCTTTTTCTCTCTTGTATCAGGAGTTGTCTGATCTGTCAGAGGCAGCTGGATTTAACCAATGGATTAATGTAAGTATAATTTTTGTTTGAATTTTATTAGTATATACAAATTTGAAAAGAAACTGCTAATTTTTTAATCTATAGAAACATAGATTTTGAGTGATGTTCCCATTGGCCAGCTTGTTTACTGACATCAGAATAGACAGAGTATGTAATTCCAGGCCAAAGTTGGGATTTTGGAAGATGGGATGGAGTGCACCCTCAGTAAGATGAAATAGGATGGAGTGCACCCTCAGCAAGCCTACAGATGACACCAAGCTGGGGGGAGTAGTGGATATGGTGGAGGGTAGGGTTAGGATTTAGAGAGACCTACACAAATTGGAGGATTGGACCAGAAGAAATCTCAAAGTTCAATAAGGACAAGTGCAAAGTCCTGCACTTAGGATAGAATAATCCCATGCACTGGTACAGACTGGGGACCAACTGGCTAAGCAGCAGCTCTGCAGAAAAGGACCTAAGGGTTACCATGGACAATAAGCTGAATGTGAGCCAACAGTGCGCCTTGTTGTGAAGAAAGCTAACACAGTACTGGGCTAGATTAGTAGCAGAGTTGCCAGCAGACCAAGGGAAGTGATTACTTCCCTCTATTTGGCACTGGTGAGACCACATCTGGAATAGTGTTCAGTTTTGGGTCCCCCCACTACAGAAAGGACGTGGACAAATTGGAGAGAGTCCAATGGATGGCAACAAAAATGGTTAGAGGGCTGGGGAACATAACGTATGAGGAGAAGCTGAGGGAACTGGGTTTATTTAGTCTAGAGAAGAGAAGACTATGGGGAGATTAAATAAAGCCTTCAACAACTTGAAGGGTAGAGGACGGAGCTAGACCAGGGTGGGCAATTATTTGGGTCTGTGGGCCAAATAGGCAATTTTGGGGAGCTGTTGCAGGCCAGTCAGCACTTACCTCATCTCTGCAACAGCCCGGCCCCCATGCACCCTGCGGTTCCTCCCTGCTTCCACCACCACCACCAGCACCCAGCAGCAGCTGAGTGCACAGCCCTAGCCCTGCCCCACCCCACACCTGCTCCAGACTCACCCTGGCCAAAGCAAACAAGCTCCAGACCAACCAGGACCCACGCACACAGCCCCAGCCCTCCCTGCGCTTGCTCTGGACTGGCCTACCCACAATGAGTGTTTTGGCAGAAGTAACAAGTGGACAGAAGCTGCTGCTGGGCATGGGGGGGGAAAAGCAGCCACCTTCCCCTCACTGCTGCTGGGCCCTTCTTGCTGTGGCCACCCACACCCGGGCTGTCCTGCAACTCCTTTCCACTGCCACAGCTGCTATGCTGGGTGGCCTGGAAGTGGCACTGGTGGCGGTGGTGATTGGTGGTGGAGAGGAGACATAGGCAGCCTGCGTACAGGCTCTGGGTGGCTGCAGCAAGAAGAACCTGGCAGTGGTGAGGGGGAGGTAACTGCTTTTCCCCCACACCCAGCCCAGGCTCTTCTGCAGCTGACACCACTGCTACTCATTGTGGGCGGGCAGGTCCAGAGCAAGCATGGGGCAGGCCAGGGCTGGGGCTCTGCTTGTGGGTCCCAGCTGGTTCAGAGTTGGTCCACTCCAGTCAGGGTGGGTGTGGGGCAAGCCAGGCCCGGGCTGGGGCTATGTGCATGGGTCCCCATGAGTCTCCAGGGGATTGAGGCTGGAAGCAGTAGCCAGAAGGAGCTGCCACTGCCTGGGCTGCCTAGAAACAGAGTGCAGCTGAAGAGCCGCCCCAACCCCACTGTGTCTGGGGGCAGTGGGACATGCCACAGGCCAAATGGCACCTGCGCCATGTGGGACCACGGGACCCACCACAGGCTGGAAAAAGTCCCTCTGTGAGCCAGATCTTGCCCGTGGGCCAGATTTTGCCCACCCCTGAGCCAGCGTGTTCTCGGTGGTGGCAAATAACAGAATAAGAAGCAATTGTCTTAAGTTGCAGGAAGGGAAGTTTAGGTTGGATATTAGGAAAAACTTTCTCACTAGGAGGGTAGTGAAGCACAGGAACGGGTTACCCAGAGAAGCTGTAGAGGCTTTTAAGACCTAAATAGACAAAGCTTTGGCTGGGATGATCTAGTTGGGGTTGGTCCTGCTTTGAGCAGGGGGTTGGATGAGATGATCTCCTGAGATCCTTTCCAACCCTAATTTTCTATGTTTCTGAGATTTTTTTGGGAGGTGATAGCTTTTATTATACCAAGTGTATGGTTGGAATAAATTTAGACAAGCTTTCAAATGCAAGACATTCTTCATTATGTCTTGTATTCAAAAGCTTGCCTAACTTTATTCCAACCATGCAGTTGACCAAATAAAAGATATCACCCCCCAAAAAATCTTTGCCTCTTACATAATTCCTGAACCACTGTGGCTACACCATTATTCTAACACTACCAGGCCAAAGGTGGTCAAATTTCTGCACCAAGTCCAAATTTCAGCCTTAAATGCAATTGGTGTGTAAAGCTCCAAAGGCAGAGGATCCATTGTTAATGAAAATGGAGCAACTGGGAAGTTACATAGCACTGTAAGTCCTACGTGTGGCGTAAGGTTCAGCTCCTTGGGAGCTCCCTACAGAAAATACGCAGATGACAATGCAGGCAAGACATGAGCAGGTGTTCCTACTTCGGTGAGAAGGTTGCAGGACAACTGGAAGACCAACAGCTGCAAGGGACTCCACAGCGTAGGGGTATGGGACAAGGTACATTTGAATCTTGCCCCTCATTTTACTACAAATGCCCCAAAATTAATTATTCTGTTTCAGGTCAAACAAAATAAGTTATTCATAGGCCCCTAAATGGGAGTTTTTTCCACTGACTTCAGGAGGCTATGGATCAGACCCCACTGTATGCAGCAACTCTACCTGGAAGCTAATGCTCTGAGGAAGGGAGAAAGACTCTCCCTGAATCAAATAGTATTTTATAACATGAGCAAAACAGGGAGGCATCTTTCTGTGTGGCTTTAACTTCACATGTGAGCAAGAATGCTCATATTTATCATTTTTCATACTTAAATGCTATTTTTCCTACAGATTGGGAGGGTTAAAAAGGGGAAATGGTTATTGTTATTTCTACTCTTAAATACCTGGCAGGAGACAGTGATCGTGACCAGAAAGAAAGATGCTGGTGAAGATAAAATTCCCAGCTATTTTAGGCAGTAGATTTGCATATATACATTCCCCTTTTTTTAACACCAAAATGACAACACAAGTGATGAAGGAGCCCCAGGAATAGATTAGCTTCCAGGCAGCCCAGCTAGGGCAAGGCAGAACCTGAACGTATTGTTCCATGATATTGTGCAAGAGTGAAAAATGAAAGGTTTTGGAGCCTGAACATTCCTTTCCACTTGTACACTGGGGCCCCAGGGAGGTTATTTTGGGGGCAGTACCCATGTCCTCACTATCTCTTCTTCTCAACCTCCTCTTAACAAATCTAAAACCAAACACTGTTACATGGAACATAGCCATCCACTCTGCAGCCTGCAGTAGCCCAGAGCAGTATGTTAAAACTGGGATAGGTAGCAGCACCTAAAGGAATTTAGGCATGTAACAGGTTTCAGCAACTTGTAAAAGCTCTGTTAAATGATACAATCCTCTGTCAAAATTAAATGAGGGGGTAGGTGGATTTTCTATTTCATGGTTACTAACCTTTTGGCCATGTTTCTTAGATACTTCTAATTACCTTTTCTGGATAGTTTAATTTCAGTTCCTAGTAAACGGTGATTATGGTATGTTTTTAAGAAGACATACAAAAAACTAGAACTCTTGGTTCCAAAATAATAACTTCTATTACACCAACTGGGAAATCGCAAGAAAACTGTCCAATTTTCTTGCGATTTCCCAGTTGCTCTAATAAAAGGTATCATTTTGGAACCGAGAGTTCTAGTTTTTTATGTCTTCTTGTCTCAGGCAAACACAGTTACCAAGTATACCCCTGAAACATGGTTTTTAAAGCATCCAAACATATAAGTAAATGAGTTCAAGTAACAACTGTGGAGTTGACTTGCATTGTGGGCATCACAGGAAAATTAATTTTGGAGATACACAGCATTTTGCCCTTTAAATGTTGAAAAATATTATATAAAACATAGGCTGATAACTGACTTGTCCTTCAGTCCACACATTTTTGTATGGCTCTATTAATATCCTTTGGATCAAGCCATAGTTCAGTGCAGTGGTTCTTCCTCCCCAGGCCGATGACAGAATTATCCACATACAGTACCCCATTAAAAGGTCTCCTGCTTCCACCTATTTTTGTCTATAAGACTTAAATAGTTTGCAGAACAAGTGATTGTACCCTTTTTACTTCACTGCAGGAAGCTGCAATCAACTCGGTGCTATCCACAACTCCAAATCTAACTGTCCTCGTACCTTCTCTTCAAGCATTTGAAAACATGGACCAAGATGAGAGAGCCTTTTGGATGTCAAAGAATAACATTGTAGCCCTGCTGAAGTACGTTAATGATATGTCTAGCGTGTGCTAAATCCATTTCTTGAAATGAATTGTTTTTCTTGCCAAACAAAATTTTGATTTGAAGACTTACAAGCAAGCAAGACAGTTTTTCCAGCCTTCAGGAACATACCAGATTCTCCTTTGGTTACACTGCTATCAATCTAGTTACCTCACTGAATACAATTACTCGCCATTTGTATTGTTTCAGTCACATTTAGAGACCCCAGCCATGATCAGAGTATAACATAAAGCAGAATGTTATACACCTAGCAAACATTTTCTGATACACAAAGCATGTTCATTTGAAAAACTCTGGGAAAGTATAAATATATTTGTCCCATAACATTAGAATCCAACTGAATTTCCTTTTAGGTATCACATATTAGTGGGCGCTTATAGACTGGCTGACTTCCAGAATTTGTCATCCTCTGATACACTGCCAACATCTCTCCATGGCAACTTCCTGCACGTATCAAAAGAAAATGAGGTAAGATAACCTGCAAAATACCTTGAAATCATATTTAGCTCCCATATGGTCATTGTTAGTAGCTGTGGTATAAATGCACAAATCCATGCATGCTCTTACACTTAAATGCCATGCATGCTCTTACACTTAAATGGCAGTAAGGGTATTTCTCTAGAACAGGCACACCCAGTCTGTGGCGCACAAGAGGGTACAGGCAGCACAGCAACAGATAGGACGGGAAGCAGAGATCAGGCAGAAAGCACAGAGCAGGGAGTAGAAAGCAGAGCAGCAGATCAGACAGAGGAAGGGGATCAGAGTGGCACTTGGGGTGGGTGGGAAGCTAATTTGTGGCACTCCCACACTCAAGTGTATGGTTGGAATAAGGAAGGCACAATTCTTAACTTGAAATGAATTTAAGACGAGTCACATCAAGCAACTGTAACAGGCAGCATTAGGGAAAGGGGAAAGAGGGTGGTTAAAGTAAAAGTAACAAGGTCAAGCAGTTACATAAGCTGGCTGTATGCACAGCTTGATGGCCCCGAACTAATTGAAGGTATTTTTAATACTACATAACTAATGTCAACTGTCCTTAACAACCCCTCAAGCTAGCTTTATTAGATGGTTGCTTTTAGCAGGGAAGTTTCTGGGAACACACACGATCAGTTATACTGAATCTCTTTAGCCAAGTATCCGTGGAGGAAGGCTTCTAAGTAGGTTCCCTAAAGATAATTCCACTAGGTCAGTAAAGCCTTGAAACATAGAAATGTATAGACTTTACTTTTCAGAATTACTTAGGGATATGTGGTGCTTTTAGAATGCAGGCCATAATAGGAGGTGGTGTGTAGAGAAACCACTTCAGAAAACAGCAGGAGGAATTTGGCCTCAGAGAGGCTCGAACCCTCTGGAGGCCCCTGGTTATAGTTAGCAGAAGAGGGAATAATTTACTTCATCATTTATGTAAAAGATCCAGCATACTCCTACCCTGGGTGGCCAAACAGTTTGTCAGGCCTGCGTATAAGGAACACATAGCCATGGTGCCACCTATGCAATTTCTTCACAATGAACCATCAGAGCTGCAACCCCTCTGCTCTAGGAGATCCTGGGCAGCCCCCCACCTCGGCTATGAAAAAGCAGAATATCTACTGCTTTTCCTGCAGCTGCTTGCATGTTAGACCAGGGCATAGAGTAGGCCCTCAGTGAAACAGCACACATTTAGGGAACTGATATAATTGTGATGTAAAAGCAAACTTTATTTTTTGTCCTCTTTCCAGAATGTCACTGTCGAAGGAGCAAAATTTGTGGTTGGTGATATTGCTGCCACCAATGGAGTCATACATGTCATAGATAAGGTACAGGACCATACGACTTAAGGATCTTTTCTGGAGATCCTCGTAAGCAAAGCAATACACCTGGTACAGGAAAACAGCCAACAGCTGTTGAAAAATACTGTATGATATATCATTTTATCCAGTTTCTGATCCTCCAAAATGCAAGCCCCGCATATACAAATGCTCTGATATACTCTGTGTGCTTAATTTGTAGGTTCTGATGCCCCTCATCGGTGTGAGCGGCACGATGCCAAAACTGCTGCCCCGCTTAGAACAGATGCCTGATTACTCCATTTTCAGGGGCTATGTCATTGCAAGTATCCATATAATTTTCAGAATAAAAGTGGTTCCCCAGACTACTTGCTTTTGGAGTAGTCACAGAACATCATGACAAGTTGTTTTTGCATCTTTTCCCAACAGCAATATAACCTGGCGAACGATATAGAAGCAGCGAACAGTTACACAATTTTTGCCCCAAATAACGATGCAATTGAAAGTTACCTCCGGAATAAAAGGACTGTCACTCTGGTATGTATAATTCACAAAGCCTTGTCTTATCACCATTACAGTTCCAAAACTACTAATGCTGAGGACTGGAAAGGGAATAGGTGGGTTGTTTTTAGAAAAATTCAGTGAAGTAAGTATTCTTTTAAAACCAAAACAAGTAGGTGGGAACAAATCCAGGAAGCCTTTTTCCCCCATTTACGGGAAGACTCCAGGTATTGGTCTTGAATTTTGCCCACCTCTACTTGAAAGTACAGGTATCACAATATCTAGCAGATTTCATCAGCAAATTGTTATAAAAAGAAGATCAGCATAGGAACGTAGGACTGAAAGGAAGCTCTCACATGTTTTGAATTGGCAGGAAAACTAGTAGCGTAACTTAGGGAGTGTGACTGGGTGCCACAGCCCCCAGGCTACCTTTGGGAGAGGGGTCACAAAAATAGCTGCTGCCACAAAGCAGGCCTGTTACACCTTTGAGGAAAAGGGATTCAGACTACCATATGATCCCTTCCATCAATTTATCAAGCTCCATCTTAGGACCAGTTAGGTTTCTTATTTATTCATGGAGAGTTTATACCCTTTTTTTTTTTGTCTCATGCCAACGTTGTGCTTAAACTTAAATAGCTCATCTCCCTCTCCCGTGTTTACCAAATTGGTATATTTATAGATAGCAGTCACATTCTCTCTCAGGCTGGGTTTTGCTAAGTTAAACAAATGAAGATCTTCTAGTCTCCTTTTGTTAGACAGACTCTCCATTTACCTGATCACCCTAGTAACCTTTCTGACCACTCTGTTCCAGTTTTAATTTATCTTTTTTTTCTGAACCTCGGAGCCCAGTTATTGTACACAGTGCTCCACTTAAGGTCTCAGCAAAGCTTGTACAATGGCACTAATATTTCCCTATCTTCTCTGCAACTACTTCACCTGACGTAGCTTATCCACAGTATCCTCAGCACAGAAGTCCATGTCTCCTGAGCCATAGGCCAATGCTTTCTTCACTGGAGTACATTGCCTCGGTAAAAGGGTTAATTCAAGAACATGAGCCTAAGGCCACTCAAAGGATTTCTTATTACTATGCCGATTACAATATCACGGTACAACACTATTATTTCTGTGTCACCTCCCAGAAAGAGCATTTGAAAGGGTATCCCTTAAGAGCTGCTTTTGCAGCTTTGAAAACCCCAAACTAGCTTTTAAAATATTAATGAAATATGTAACAGAGCAGCTAAGCACACACACCAGTGTCAAGGCCCTCCAGCCTCACAGAGTTTAGATGTGATTCTGGAAACACTCACGTATACCATTCAGTTCAGCCCCAGTCAAGTCAGTTCACACAAATGTTTCCAGAATCAGGCCTCTAGACAGAAAAAAGCTTCATAGGTGCTTCCTGTCTTTAAATCAGAAATATAGTGTGTATAACTGTGCTGGCTTGGGATTTTTAAGAAACCAGGTTTTTTATCACAGAAATGGAAAGGCTTGGGACCTGAAGCCCACTTTATCTGCACCCTGAAATGGAGGAAGAAATTTTAGATAAATGGCTTTAACTTTGGCCCATCTTTACAAATCAATTATGCAAATAGAGAACAGTGGCTTTTCCTTTCCACCATTCTCTAATTTTCCTTTAACTTATACAATCACATTTTTTTTCTTTTTGTTGTGAAGCAATTCCTGCATTTCTGCTATTGCATCTTTACCTATAGTTCTCCTCTCGGCTGTGATCCCTGGTGGCTCAGTTTTGGGGTGTGGCAAAGGACAAGTAGGAAGTGCTAACAAAGCTGTGTGCCTCCTCTTACCTTAATTAGTTGGCCCTTTCAGGCAAACTCCACCTCAGGGGGAGGAGTCAGGCACAGTTCAAAGGCTCAATCCCTGTGTTCAGTTAAACTAAGATGTGGCCCAACAAAGCGCTGGTTAGAAAAGAGGGATTTTGCACTCTGCTGAGGAGAGAAGACTGAAAATACTTTCCTGCATTTCAAAAACTGAGGGATAAGAGCTGATTTTTCAATCCAAAGTGCCCAGGTTAGGAAAATGAAGTGTCTGAAAATAAACCAGTAGAAGCCACAACTGGTGGAATTTCAGGTAATTTGTACACACCACAAAATTGGCCTTTAAAGCAGCTTACTGCCCTTTTGCACTGTTTTAACAGTGCAGCTGTTTGCATGTGTTGGTGGCATAACGTGCATTAAGTGACTTTGGGATGCAGACAAATAAAACATCTCCAAGGTGGTTTAGTTTGCCATGGAGGAAAGCACTGGGCCCCGTGGATCCCAGGTGAGCCTGATCTGTTTTTCGTTTTCTTTTCTCCCTGGAGTCTGCCTGCCTGAGCTGCACAGGGGCCCAGTGCTTCCCTCCGCAGCTGCAGTGCCCTCCAGGACCATTTGGGCCAGGTGCGTGCAGGCAGGTGCCTCTTGGGGGGCACCGCCGCTACCACAGAGGGAAGCACCAATGTCCCCCTGTAGCTCAGGGCCCACTCGCCCCACAGCAGCTCGCCCTCCCCTCTCCACCACTGGAAAGGCAGGTAAGAGTCGAGCCCGACCCTTGTGTACATGCCACGGGGGATTACTTCACCCTTAATTGAACTGGTGTTTTTAAAGACCCACTGCTTCAATTTAGGGAGAATTAAACTGAAGTAACCCCCATGGTGTATACAAATGCCCTAAGTTAACTTCACTGCATGAACAGAGCCAGTAAGATAGTAAACACTACTGATGTTGCAGTTTGGGGTCATTGTTATCTCTGAAATGAATTTCTGAAAAGGCTAAAGAGTGGGGAATGGTATGGATCTTAAGATGAAAAATGTGGCAGGGGGAAGGGTCTAAAAAACATCCTGTATATATTAACCTTCAGCACTGGTGAATGAAGACAAAACAGGCATTGTAGGGAGCCCTGCAATACATTTTGCAGGTGTAAAATGTATGATGCTTAGCTAGTCTCCTTTGGAAGCAGGAAAGGGAGGAATAGACTCAACTGCTGAAAGACAGGACAGTCCTACTAAAAAGAAACCATCTGAAGTTAAGATTTTCAAAAGAGCCTATGCAAATTAGGCTCCTAAACCTAGAGCTGGTTAGAAATTTTCTAGCACAACAAGAAAAGTTAGTCAAATAAACTAAATAATTAATAAAATATTTTTTTCCATCAGAAAAATTAATAAAAACCCAGAATGTTTCAGGAAAAAATATCTTACTTTGGGCAGCACAGAACGGTTTCCATCAGACCTCTGCCAGGTTTTCTGTTAATTTTCTTGGCAGTTTCCTCAGGAAACTGAGCTATCAAGGTCCATACCAGCCCCACCATGAAGGCTGCCTAGAAGCTATATATTCCAGAACTTCCAAGGGTCCAGAACAGCTTTGCTTATGTGGATTATTGCAGTCCAGGACTCCCATGGCATTTTCAGGCTCTGAAACTCCAGGGCAGCATTGCTGTAGAGGTGAAAAAGTTAAAGAGCCTGAAGTTTCAAGATTCCCCGTCACAGATCCAGGAGAACACAGGCTCTAAGAGCTTTGGTTCTAGCAGGAGCTCCACTCCCAGCTCTAGAGCCTGGAAGCGCTGGAAGCCCCTGCTCTAGCTAGAGAGCTCAGCTCTGCAGGAGGAAGCCTAGAAACCATGAGACTCCCAAGTTGAGCTGCAGGGTCTCAGGGCTCCTAGACTGGCAGGTGTCCACCCCAAAAGTCCCTGACTTTGGCAGTCTCCTTGGAGAGTCCTCCAACGTCAGAGCAGCCATTTCTATTTCAGAAAAATCAAATGGAAATGGTTTATTTTTTCTAACACTACCATTTTCAGAATTTCCCTCCTGCAGAAAATTTGAAAAATTTTGGTTTTCTTTCTGAATTGGAACACATTTTTGTGAAATGCCCTAATTTCCCTCAGAATATGAATTCTGATTGCTGAACAGCTCTATCTTTGCTCTGTTTTCCAAAGTGACTTAATGACCTAGGAGCCTGACTTTCACTGATTTTTATTAATACTGAGGCTCCTAAACCATTTAGAAGGTTTTGAAAATTTTGCCTCAGTCCCACTAGACGAATGGTAGGGGAACAAGCCAGTAAACTGTATATAATAATGCATTTGTGACCATACCAAAGGCATGCTACAAAGCAATTCTAGTAATATGGGGAAAGGCCTGATCTCTCTCTCTCTCTCTCTCTCTCTCTCTCTCTCTCTCTCTCTCTCACACACACACACACACACACACACACACACACACACACACACACACACACACACACACACACACACACACAAAATCAGTTACAGAATCAGAAAATAATTTGACATTTCCTTTGGGGAAAAAAACAATTTATTCCCCTGATGAGAGGCAGAGAATGGTCATTTTCAAAGTGTTGTTCCCTGGTGACAATAGCCTTCATATATAAAAACATATATAAATCAATATAAACAGATTGCTGAAGCAAAAAGAAACAAGCAACTGGGCTCCCCCTGTATCTGCAGCAGGGAACTGGGTTGGAGGGTGCCATGTAGACTCCTTCCACACATGTAATCTTATGTCAAATGAATTAGTTAAATGTGGGATCTATCCCAAGAATCATCTGGGTAACTCCAAAATCTTTAGGCTAGGCTTGTACACAAAGCCACACTATTGCCATAGCAGTTCAGACCAGTAGTTTCTCTATTTCAGTAACCTGTCTTCATCAGTGGTCAGTACCATGATGTTTATATGGTGAAAAGTGCAAAGAAGCCCCATAACTTGCTCATGGAGAAGTTATTTCCAAAATCTAAGCAGTTAATGCTTGATTTATGTCTTGAAGCATCAGAGATTGTACCCAGCATGTATTTGATACTATTTTATGAAAAGTACTTCACCCAATGTGTTTGTCACCTGAGAGCACCCATGTTAAAGTATTGGCAAAGTATCACTGGTTTAATCGCACCTTGCAGGATGAGGACCAAATCCGATACCACATTGTCTTGGAGGAGAAGCTCTTGAAGAGTGACATGCACAATGGCATGCACAGGGAGACCATGCTTGGATTTTCCTATCAAGTGGGATTCTTTCTCCAAAATGACCAGGTGCTGCTATCTATAGTTAATTTAAATTTTCTTCTCTTTAGAAATCTTAAGATTATATGACTATAAGAAGTGGCATCCTGGATCAGCCCAGTATCAGGTCTCCAGCAGTGGCACTAGTGGATGCTTTAGAGGGAGATCATTGAATCAAATATATCTACTGTGATCTGTCCCCTGTTCATTACCTTTCCTGGTATCCAAGATAATTAGATTAGAGATGCCAGAGAAAACAACTCCAACCATTTTGTGCAACAGCTATTAATAGATCTATCATCCATGAATTTGACTAGTCCTTTTTTGAACCTGGCCATACTATCTGCCTCTGTCTTGATTGATTTGCAGGCAGAAAGAGCTATTGACTCAACATTACTTCTGAAACATTTAATGTCACAGGAATTCCACTCAAATGCGATGTCTAGACACAGCCTGCCTAATTTAAAGTTATATTGGAAGTGACCTTCAGTTGGATTTAAATTATGCTATTGAGATTTAGCTTCTGGTTTTATAAGGCATGATGGTAGTGTTGCATGTCTAGTGGCTGGAGGGTATTGTAAACCAGCCATTAATTCTAATTCTTACTGCTACTGCTACTGGAGATTCTGTTTTCAGTTGAAAAAGTAATATTATTTATTATTTTAAATACTTTCTTATAATACATATTACTATCTTATTATATTTAATACTATTACTTATAATATCTTCCATCTCTGGAGATGGAAGTGCTTTGCAACATAGATGAATTTACCTTCACAACACCTCTTTTGATTCATGAAGAAACTAAGGGTGCCTGTCGACATGTGGGGATGTCACTCTGATATGTTGTAATTCCAACATGTTGGAACAGCATCCAACCATGTCTACAAGCACCCTTAGTTTTATCCATGTTGCAAAGCACTTTCATCTTCAGAGATGGAAGGTATTAAAAGACCACCAATAAATAGCATTACTATTTCAAATGAAAACAGACTCTCTAGTAGCAGTA
Source organism: Alligator sinensis (assembly GCF_000455745.1). Taxonomy (NCBI): domain Eukaryota; kingdom Metazoa; phylum Chordata; order Crocodylia; family Alligatoridae; genus Alligator; species Alligator sinensis. Next base: position 150,635 of record NW_005843101.1, on the reverse strand, counting down.
AGACGTAGAATTAATAGCTGCTGTACAATGCAGGCCAGTAGCCACTGATTAGCTAATTAGCATGCTCCAGCAGCCTCCATGTCTCATGTATTCAGCATCCCCATGCTTCAAAATGGCAGCAGGGGCACTCTAACTAAAGTTTGTAGAACAAGCTTTAGTCAAAGCACCCCCTGCCACCAATTTGAAGTGCAGGATGCTGAATATGTGAGAGACTGCAGGTGCTTTAATTAGAGTGGCTCTCAGGGCCACTCTAATTAAGCGCTCCTCCACTCCTGGAGCACATGTAAAGATGCTCTAAGGCACAAGAAAATGAAACAACCTACCCAAATTAGTACTGGGTAGCCCTGGTCTCCTTTTCCTGTCCTGTGGTCTCCTCCATAAAATGACTCCAGTTCAACAATGCTCTCAAGTACATTAATAGGATGCGAGCATGTCCTTAGGATTGCCCACATTTTTAAGTGGTTGCTTGAATAGAGTTTGTCACTGAATGATGTCATTTTTCTCCCTCCTGCACACACCTCCTGCCCAGGGCACCAAAAATGCTAGTTTGTTTCTAAGCGTATGTTTTGCCTCTAACTGTTAATGTTACTGCTGAGTAGTTAACCTGGTCTACTACTTTCTAACTGCCTTTATTTTCTTAACAGCTGTACATTAATGATGCACCTATAAATTATACAAATATTGCAACTGACAAGGGCATTATTCATGGATTAGGAAAAGTCTTGGAAATCCAGAAGAACAGATGTGATATAAATGACACTGTGATTAAAAACGTAAGTTGTGTCCTGTTGGAGACAGAAGTCCAGCATTGGAGTTTGTAGCAAAATACAACTAAAGCATGTTGGATATAGTGTACTGTATTTGCCAGGAGAAAGTGTTTGGAGTTTCCACAACCAAACCCTACATAGCTTTGCCATCCTTTAAGCACTGCTTTGATTCTGCAAGAGTCAACTTTTATCAAAAACAATAGTGATATCACAGCCCACTGTGCGCACCGTTTTTCAGGCCATTGGTCTAAGCCTAAATTAATCCACCACCTTAATAAATAGTCTGATTTTATCTATACCAAAGAGTGAATGTAACAGGCTCCGCTTTCAGGGATGGCTACAACGTCCCCTAGGAACCACCCTATTCCTGTTTCCCCTATCTGGCCTTCCCCTCTTTTGCCTGACATATCTTAATGTCAAAAGTTAATAGATTTGGGAGGCTTCCTTCAGATACTTGAAGTTTGGCTTTTGGTACCTTGCCCTGCCCTCCTTATCATTAGGCTGTCAGTCTGTTCATCCTCACACTCTAACTGGAGAAAGGCTCTCTTGCATAGTAAATAGATTTTACTATGCAAGGTTCAAGCCTTGCCCAGTTTAAAGAGGCTTACATTTAAATTTAAGTGAATGAAGTTTTGGAGCTTCTGTTGTTTTCTTTGGAAATTATCCCACCATCCAATATATTTCACTATCAAAAAGATTCTCCTAGAAGTTCACATTAAGCTTCTCTCAGTCTAATACCAAAACTTTACAGTATAGGTTGAGCACCGCTGGTCTACTCTATCTGCCCAATGGGAAAGATGAGTGGTGCAGAGCTGGCCAGCAGGCAGGATGCAAAGTAGAGTCTGAATGTGGAGTCAGTCTGCAGGTGTACTCTTGTGCACTGGTACAATCCTGCATAACGGATCTGGCCACAGCACAACCCCACACCCTGATGTGATCCTATGGTCATCCAGACCACAAGGCTCCCCACAGGTCTGGAATTTTGGCAGTGAGAGAGGAGTAGCAGTGTTAATTGCTGCAGCTCTTGGAACAATTAATGCTGCTACTGCTTCCCTGCTACCAAATTTCCAGACCTGAGAGAACCCCCATGGGCCAGATGACATGGCTGTGTGGGCTGGAAGTTGAACACGAGTGCTATAGATCTGTGATGTCCTTGGACAGCTTTTGTCTCTCCTGGGCCCCTAGTTCAGCAAAGCACATAACCACATATGTCCCATTAAAGTCAGTAGGACTTAATCACATTTTTCATTAAACAGAGATGGTCTTCAGCATGTATTTAAGTGCTTTGCTGAAGCAGGGCATAGCTGAATCCACACCATTGTCATATGGTGTATCAGGGGATCCTTACCTGCTCTAGCTTGTCATTGCCCTTGTGTCACAGAGGGGACAGCGCTAGGACCAGAATCTGAACTCAGATTTTATAAGGGAAACTGTGGAGCCGGACAGTCTCTGGCTGTTGGAGCCTCCACTCTTCTCCACTCCATTGAAGA